>NC_054703.1:6177549-6240049 GCF_016097555.1 Gigantopelta aegis
TTGTTTTTTTTGTGGGTTTTTTTTGTGGGGGGGTGGGGGTCTGAAAGCTTTCAGTGTAAAATTGCTATTGAAATGTTTTTTATTTGATGACTATGAATACATACGTCAAATATGGAGTGTCGCCCTTTTAATTTTAATAAACACAGTGCCGTGCAAAGTTATAAATTCTTAAAGTATGTGATCTGAAAAATATCAGATACTTTGATTGAAAAGGTCAGATATTATATGTTAAATAGAGTATACTCCCCGAATGTCTTATGACATCATAATTTATCAGCACCAGGCTTGGCTAGGATTTTTATAAATTATGATATCACAAGTCACGAGAGGGGTATTCTTTTTACAATCAATTATCATTCGTTTCATTTGCAACAATTGTAAACAATGTCAGTAATGTGGGTTGCATGTCACTAAATTTGTCAGCGGTAGACCCGTTAACTAGCAGAACGACAGTGGTGTGACGTCACTAATGATAGGTTCAGCGCTGAAACAAACACAGTGACGTAACACAATAATGGCTTGTGATTAAAATGTGACCAATCAAGATTATAAGAGAATATCGCCGGAGATATCGTGAATTATAGTACCAGCGATTTGTCATACAAAATGCTTTAATGGATGGTCAAGTGACATTCAAACCACATTACTAGCATTGTTTACAATAGTCGCAAATAAAATAGTACCCACCTCGTGTCTTATGCATTTTAGGACATATCTTTGGAAATATTTGTTTTAAATAGGAACATCGGAGATATTTGGTGGTGGTTTTGGCATATATAATAAGCCAGTGTAGGTGTTAGAATTGAACATATTTTTTGTTACTTACATATTAATTACACAGATGTACATGCATGTCCATTATACACCTTGTAGTTTACTGCTTAATGACAATTTCATAGTTGATTTTTAATTTTTTTTTCAAATAGTAACATTAAAGATTTATATAGTTTATACTAGATTAGTATTTCAAGGGCATCATCAGAATTAATGCCAAACACTTTTCCGTGGAGAAGGGTCATGTCCACTTTGTCTCTTTTGAAGAAAGTTACTTACATATTTAATTATGCTGCAAACATTCGCAGAATTCATATTACACTAGTTAGTACATATGTGTATTGCACATATTACAGGCATGAATCTTGTCACACAGAATAATTTATGAGTGGTGGGAACGAAGGTGAGATTATTTCGTGGGCTGTGTTCCATCATAGCCATCAGCCAGGTAGTACCACCCCTGAGGGAAATGTGATCATCATTTCTCGTGTATGCCTTGTTTTGTAATGCTGCCTATTCATCACTCAATGTGTGTGGTGATGATGGAAGTTTGTTCCTAATTGTATCACATTGCGCCGTACCCCAGCATATCAGAAGTTGTATCACAATGCGCCGTACCCCAGCATGTCAGAAGTTGTGTCGCACTGCGCCGTACCCCAGCAAGTCAGAAGTTGTGTCACACTGCGCCGTACCCCAGCATGTCAGAAGTTGTGTCACACTGCGCCGTACCCCAGCATGTCAGAAGTTGTGTCACACTGCGCCGCATGTCAGACGTTGTGTCACACTGCGCCGCACCACAGCATGTCAGAACTTGTGTCACATTGCCCTGCACCCCAGCATGTCAGAACTTGTGTCACATTGCGCCGCACCCCAGCATGTCAGAAGTTGTGTCGCACTGCGCCGTACCCCAGCAAGTCAGAAGTTGTGTCACACTGCGCCGTACCCCAGCATGTCAGAAGTTGTGTCACACTGCGCCGTACCCCAGCATGTCAGAAGTTGTGTCACACTGCGCCGCATGTCAGACGTTGTGTCACACTGCGCCGCACCACAGCATGTCAGAACTTGTGTCACATTGCCCTGCACCCCAGCATGTCAGAACTTGTGTCACATTGCGCCGCACCCCAGCATGTCAGAAGTTGTGTCACATTGCGCCGCACCCCAGCATGTCAGAACTTGTGTCACATTGCGCCGCACCCCAGCATGTCAGAACCTGTGTCACACTGCGCCGCACCTCAACATGTCAGAACTTGTGTCACACTGCGCCGCACCCCAACATGTCAGAAGTTGTGTCACATTACGCCGCACCCCAGCATGTCAGAAGTTGTGTCACATTGCGCCGTACCCCAACAATGTAAGCTTATGCTAGGCTCAAACTACCAACTGTCACGGCAGAGTTGGCCAACTCGCCGATCACTCAAGTTCTTTGACTGTCCAGTTATTAGTATGAACACACTTACAGCCGTATTCTCGTCGTATACAACTCGTATAGCCGATTAATTGTTAATCTGAGCGCACCCATCGTAAGTTGGGAGTGGGTGGAATTTCAACACAACCATCGGATTGGCCAACCATCAGATGAAATTGCGAGACAAAGTTGATATGGGTGCTGAAATATTGATACCAACTGGGGTTTTTTTACAGGGCGACTATCTTGGGCATGTTTTCCCTATCAAAAGTTCGAAAATGTAAGGCAATGGGTTACATGTGGGAAAACATTGCTGCTTTTGTACGGAACGTCCATATCGCTTTGCTAATCTACCTAACTATATTATATGGCTATATGTAATAAAAACGGACGTTTTTTATGACGTCTTTTGAGCATGTCCCCACTTTCTGGGTAGTATTTACCTGTGAGATTGTCAGAATATATACTATCAAGAAATACCAAAATTGTCTGATAGTACGGTAATTATAAATGTCACATCCGGTACTGGCTCCCACTCAGAGCAGTTTTAACGATTCAGTGAGTGTAAGACCACATCCTCTTGTCTCTCACTAACCATTAAGAATTAACAACTATCCCACTGTCCTGGACATACATCCCAGGTAGCTGAGGTGTGCGCCCAGGACAGCGTGCTTGAACCTGAATTGGATATAAGCACCAAAAATAAGTTGAAATAAATAAATGAATGAATGCCACTTAATCCCCAAATCGAGATTCAGTTGTGTTTATCGTCGTTATCTCGATACTCAGCTGTGTTTATCATCGTTATCTCGATGTTCAGTTGTGTTTATCATCGTTATCTCGATGTTCAGTTGTGTTTATCATCGTTATCTCGATGCACAGTTGAGCTTGTCATCATTATCTCAGTGCTGAGCAAATAGAACCAAACAGTTCAAGATAAGGTTGCATCGAGATAAACATAGCATGTTTGGTAAAACCTTATCTCATTGGACCGTTTCTCGACCTCGATATATTCCAAACAAACGAGATAACAGATGTCGAGATAACTGTGTTTAATTGTATATGCTAATGAATTGTATTACTTACCGAATCCCACGGATCCCGTTTCGGTGACTTGTGTCAGTTGGTTTATACTGTTTTTGTAGATCTTGCACTGTTGTTGTTCTTTGTTGAAGACGAATACAGGGCAGACATCGGCCATGTTTTTCTCACAAACTTCGAGACAATCCTGTTTTGTGGTGATTCCCGTTTTGGTAAGCAGTGCATCTTCCCAGACGGTCTTGTCGGTAAAAACTCTCTTATAGATCGCTGGATCCTTTCTGCATCTCTGAGAATCAACATTTACCACAAGAAATCCAGCCGCTATAATGATGCAGATATGTGATGGGCGAATACCGAATTCTGGGTAAATCTTCATGATGAGTTTATTTTGAAAATTAAAATATAACAATTTCTGACAAATATAGTTTTTTTTTGTTTTCTTTTGTTTGTTTTTGTTTTGTATTTATATTGTTTTGTTGTTGTCGTTGTTGTATTGTTTTCTCTTTTTTTTTTTTTTCTCCTTCTTCTTTTTTCAACCCGAAATTCAAAGTTTAGATGATCCTCTGTCAATGCAAATTTCAATCAGGAATCGTGGTTCAACTGTCGACGAAACATTTAGCAGACGACAATGCTGACGTGCCATGTGTAGAAGTCGAAACACGAGACCTTTCAACCGCCCACTAGAAATGTTGTTTGTCGATTCGTGTCAGTTGTTCACTCTCAAGGGTTATCAAACAAATGTTTATGTTTACAAAACTGGCAACTGCTAAATGTACAGGGAATTGTATCGATTGTGTTGCTGTTAGCTTTTCTTGTGCTCTGGAAACGCGCCTTTCTTTCAAGCCAGTGAACCGTCTTATGCACTATATCGAACCCAGTTCTGCGACGACATCTTAGGTAGATAGGGAATACTTTAAAACGCTTATAAACATTTAATTAAGATTCAAACTGTTTCTCGTGTATCCTGAGCTAGAAAGGAAAGGGGGTGGGCATTAAAGTCGCAGACGATAGTTTCAATGGACACCAAGTTGGGTTAATCTATAAATATGTAGAATTTGGATAAAGAGAGAAACAAGCGTCTGTGCCGTTGAATAGGGAACATAACCGTAAGAAAATATAGACGAGAGCTCGTATCCATAACCGTTATTTCACAGAGGTAAATGGGGGTTTTTCTCTTTTTTTAAAATACATATTTTGGTTATTAAAAACACCAGGATGAATAATTTATTCAATCAAATCTAAGTAATGTCTCACTTCAATCATGAGAAATGGCTTTAATGGTGAACAGTGTGTGATAGTGTTTAAAAACTTTATCGGAGTGATGTGGACAATTTGGAATAACACTTACTACAAATAAAATGTCTGAACGAAGTATTAGCATGTTTAAACAATAGCAACATGTGACTGCTCGGTGAAACACAATATACATTTTAGAGCATTTTAAAAGTACAATCCAAAAATAAATAAGAAAAAAGAAAACAGGATCAGACTATGTATCCCAGTTATATGTCCGTATGTTGCTTCGTTCAGGCTTTTAACGTGAACACAGGCCAGAGTTAGTAGATGTTCAAGTTGTAGCGCTGAGCACAATTAGAGATCTTGGTTAAGAGAGAGAGAAGGAGAGCTAGTGAGAAATAAACCGACAGATAAACAATAAATATGCAAAAAGAATGAGACATATTTTGAACCTCTGTGTGTGCGTGCGCATGCATGTGTGTGCGTACATGTGTGCTTGCGTGCATGTTTGCGTGTTCTATATTCAGTGCCAGCTTCTTCTAACACCTAGGCGGCGGGAGTACATCAGTGTTAACTCCTAATACCTAGGTGACGGGACATACAAGAAAATGTTGAACTTAACAAGATAGGTGGCGGGAGATACAAGAAAATGTTGAACTTAACAAGATAGGTGTAAATGGAGAATGATGGGACATACCTAAGTATTAACTTCTAACAACTAGGTGACGGGACGTACCTCAACGTTAACTCTTAACACCTAGGCGGCGGGACGTACCTCACTGTTAACTCCTAGCACCTAGACGGCGGGACGTACCTGAATGTTAACTCCTAACACATAGGTGACGGGACGTACCTCAGTGTTATCCCCTAACACCTAGACGGCGGGACGTACCTCAACGTTAACTCTTAACATCTAGGCGGCGGGACGTACCTCAATGTTAACTCTTAACACCTAGGCGGCGGGACGTACCTGAATGTTAACTCCTAACACCAAGGCGGCGGGACGTACCTCAGTGTTATCTCCTAACTGCTAGGCGGCGGGACGTACCTAAATGTTAACTCTTAACACCTAGGCGGCAGGACGTACCTGAATGTTAACTCCTAACACTAAGGCGGCGGGACGTACCCCACTTTTACTCCTAACACCTAGGCGGCTAGACGTACCTCAGTGTTAACTCCTAGCACCTAGGCGACGGGACGTACCTCACTGTTAACTCTTAACACCTAGACGGCGGGACGTACCCCACTGTTAATTCCTAACACCTAGGCGGCGGAGGTATCCCACTGTTAACTCCTAACACCTAGGCGGCAGCACGCACGTCAGTGTTAACTCCTGAGACCTAGGCGATGGGACGTGCCTCACTGTTAACTCCTAAAACTTAGGTGGCGGGGCATACCCCACTGTCAAACTCCTAACACCTAGGCGGCGGGACTTGCCTCAGTGTTAACTCCTAACACATAGATAGATATTCTTTATTTCCTCCATAAAATGAAGATTATTAAATAGTTTACAAATACAATAACAAATAGACAGGACATAATACATCATCAAAATAAATAAATGTAAAAATACAAAAACGGTTACTAACCAATACTAAATAACTTCGTATAACTTTATTATTAGTGTTGAAGAAGAATGTTCCACTTTCGTAGTGTATAGCTAACCAGTAGCATTACACTTTCCCACATATCGTACTCTAGAGACAATTGGCAATCTACAGGCAAACCGCCAAGTAAAAATGACAAAAACAAATCTTCATCTTCCCATAACTTCACAAATAATTCAGCGTTAAGCAAGTCACATGCCTTGTTAAACAGAACATCTCTTTCTTTAAGTTTATTTTGACAAGACATAAACACGTGTTTAACTATATCATGAGCTACTGTGCCACATAAACATTCTTTTGGTTGCAATGGAGTTGAACCAACATGAATGAGTCTAGCGATATCACGAAAGTTGTGTGGGTTTTTTAAAGCAAGTTTCCATAGTCTATGTTCAGAACCAGATCTAATTGTACAATAGCGTGAGAGAGACAGTCTAGATTTGAGTTGTCTTTCTAGTAACGTAGTTTCATGGGAACGTATATTTTGCATTACAATTTGAGCCCATATGCTTTTAGTCATAAACATAGAATTACATACATAGTCATCTATCACACCACACAAATCATATTTACAAACTAGTTGCAACATATTAAAGATAGGAGACTTAGTATCCCAGTTCTCTTTATGAATTAACACTGACTTATACCTGTACTGCCCAAGTCTGGCTAAAAACATCTTTTTAAAAATAAACGATGACTTTGCATTACAAAGTTTACCCAGGAATACCAGTGCTTAGTGGTCTATATGCCCTTGTAAAGAAATTAATCCAATCGAGTCTGTGGTAATTACGTTAGGAGTTTGTTTAGGGAAACCCTGCACCTTTCTACAGAAGTAGCGCTGGATTACTTCTAGCATTTCATATTCTTTTAGTGATAGTCGTCCCCACACATTACATCCATATAAACCACATGGTAAAAGAACTTTTTGCCAGATTTTCAGAGAGGAAATGGGATTAAAACCACCAAAACACAAACCAAAATCATGATTAGCATTAATTAGCTTTCTCAGTTTATCACAAGCTCGGGTTGTTCGTTCTAATGTTGATTTAGTTGAACTAATCAAAACGCCAGCATATACAACAGATTCTTTAACAGGTAGCTTAATTTTGCCCAAATGTAGTGTTGTTTGTAGCAATGGTTTTCTTGTACACACGAATTGCAATATAGTACTTTTACTTGCATTATATCGTAATTTCCATTTATTTGCTTATACTTCTGTAATATTAAGTAGTCTTTGCAGACCTGTTGGGCTGTTGCTAAGTAACGTTGTATCATCAGCAAGGAGTATGCCAGGACATTGCCCCCAGGGCAGATTAAGACCATTAACAGAATCATTCAGTGCATGCAATAAGTCATTAATATAGAGAGTAAAAAGCGATGCAGACATAACTCTGCCCTGGCCAACTCCTTGCTTAACATGAAACAACTCTGGCTTATAGCCACCATAACTAATACATGACTGCAATGAGTAATATGACAATTTGTAAAACAAACCATCAAGCCACACACGATCAAACGCTTTCTCATTATCAAGAAAGGCACAAAACACAGGTGAATTTCTTTCGTTATAGAAAGCAATACTCTCCATTAGAGTGAGAACGGCAGTTTGGGCGCCTGTGTGTCTTTTTAAACCAAACTGGTAAGGATGAGGAAATTCTACATGTCTATTAGTACCAGTAAAATTTTCTAACCTATCAAGTAACAATTTTTCAAATAATTTACTTAACACAGATGTCAACGTTATTCCTCTATAGCTTGAAGGGTCACTTTTACATTTCCCATGGCCTTTGTGTACAGGAAGAATATAACCGATATTATATAATATAGGAATATATTCATGCATAATTATGGCATTAAATGAGAGAACAATATGCTTTATTACTGATCTTCCTGAATACTTGAGGTGTTCATTTGTTAAACCGTCAGGTCCTGGTGCTTTACCCGTTTTTAGATCTTTAATCTTACATAATACCTCATCATGTGTGAATGGACTGATAACTAGAGACGCATTTTCTACACCTTTACAAGACGACTCATAATATTCAATATCAGAAAGAGAACTACTAACATTACTTATAAATGAATGGTCATAATCAGTATCCATAGTAGGCATAGAAAGATCTCTGAAATAATTTCCAAACCTATAACAAATATCCTCTGGTTTTAAACTAGTGGTACTTTGATATACAAGCTTATGTATATAATCTTTGTTTCTTTTGAATTTTTTTGTTACCTTGAAATATTCATTTATATCCATTTCAGATGTTTCATATATTTCTTTAAGTTTATTATCAACTAGATTACGTTTGCCACGTCTGTTCTGCTTTCTAAATATTCGTTTTGCCTCTTTATACTTTAAGTATTTAACGTCGTCCCAGTTGTGAGATTTCCCACTCTCTAACTAGTGTCGTCTCTCCTTGCGCATGTTATTATGTAAATGTTTTAAATTACCATTTTTCCAATATGGCTTGAGATGTGGCTTCAATTTTGTGGAGGGTATGCTTATCTCAGCAGAAACGGTAAGAGAATCAGTGATATACTGACTGTAATGTTCAATATATTCAAACGTGTTAGAGAACTGATATAAGTCAGTTTTGTGCTCACGGAAGTAATTTTCCGTTTCGTATCGATACATCATTCGATCTGTACTATTTGCCTTCTTCCAATTAAGTTTACCACAACCATAAATGACATTTGGAGTATTACATTGTATGCATACAAGCATATGAAGGTGATCCGAGATATTATAAGTTATACTGGTGTCTATTAAGTATCCTACTACATTTGGTAGATAAATTTTTTCAACAAATATATAGTACAGCATTGTGTGAACATCTTTAGATTTGCTGCTGAATGTATACTTAGAGTTATCATCTAAAGGAATAACCGAGTATAGATTTCTTTCTTCGAAATTGCTCTGAAGACATCGAGATCGCGTACTTTTTATAACCAAATAACGTAAATCTACATTAAAATCTCCAAGCAGCACTGTCTGCCCTTGTTGCGAGTATATGTCATACAGCTCCATTACATAATACAGCTGTTCCAAATATGCACTGTCTAGAACGTTCGTAGATGGAAGTCGAGTACCAATGACAAAGCTAGTAGAGTCACCTATTTGCAGTTTTACACAAAGTACATGGACAGAACCTGGTGTATTAATAACAGACGATCTGCACCAATCACCTTTACGTATAAACAGTGGTATACCACCCGACCCCCGGTGGTGAGTTGTACCATTATCGCTGCACTTACAATAAACATCAAAGTCATTGTGAATACTTTTAACAAAAGCTTCGTTATGAGCAGTAAGCCAGTGTTCGGTTATAACAAAAAATATCAGTGCTGTCTAACCTTGAGCACAGTGCGGTGGTGCCATACATAATACCACGTATATTCCAAGTTGCAAGTCTTAACATCATTATGAATGAAAATGAACTGAAATTTAAAAGTCGTCATTGCCCGTAGCGTTATCATTATAGTGGGGGGGGCCGTGCATGGGTATTTTTTTCGTTTCATTTCAAATTGATGCAAAAGTTTCGTTTTTACTACTAATTTGAAGTTAAGGGTGTATAGAACAAGTTTGGTCCGCGTGTCAAGCACTCAGATTAACAATTTTTCTTTTTTTCGCCCATTTTCCAAAATGGCCGCCATCGAAAATCGTGACTTACAATTTTATTGTTATAAAGCTCATAATTTTTACACAGTTTCTGTGTAATATAACTTTTATTGCTATTCTAAAGCTAATATTGTGTGAAGAAGGAACTGGAGTTGAAATATTGATGTTTTGAATATTCTGGTATGCAAGGAATCAAAGATGGCTGCCAATTTCGTAATTTTTTTTGCATTAAGCCTCATAACGTCTGTCATATTGAACCTAGAATGGAGACGTTGGTGTCTATACCTAGGTTTTCATGTCTGGGTAATTGAATAAAAAATAAAATAAACATGATTATATGATATTTATATGATATTTCACATCAATGAGTCAATAAATACCAAAAATAATGACGCAAATCGGAAATTTTTTATCTCTAATTTTATTTCTTTTAATTGTACTACAATATAGTGGTGAGTACCTGCTCAGTCAATTCCTTGAATAACTCCTTGAACAATAGTTTTAATAACAAAGTGTCTAACAAATCGACCATATATACATGTCGGTATTGGAAATGGTTCCGATCCAGCTACTTCTCGCATTTGCACTTGCACAGACGTATGCACTTCAACTTTGCCCTCGCGCACCTGCACCAAGAGCAGGTACTTGTGCAAGTGCACTTCACATCCAGCTGGAATACATCCTTGGTGAGGGGCAGCGAGATCCAAATGGGAAGCAGCTTGCTGTCCTCTTCCTTCCATCCATGATTAGTGGGGTTGTTGACAGGCATCATGGACTTTTGAGCTGTTGCTTTTGAGATGTTGATACAAAGCATCACTCGTTGGGGGAATTCTCTCCACGTCCCTAGTCTTCTGTGAGAACACCATCAATCGGATGAGGTCAACATCATTGTCCTCATTTGACTCATTGGAGTACAGCCTACAGACAAAGTTTGTTGCCACCTCTATCAGCCTTGGCGATATTTGGAATGGAGTTTCAACAATAGTTGCAAATTCCTCCATCAGAGATGGCACTTCGTGCATCAATTTGCAGTAATATCGTTTACCCTTGAACTTGAAGGAAGACGTACTGTCTGATCCTGTGAATGCGCGAAAGAGGGCCATGGCTTTGCATGTGGTCGTACCAAGGTTTGTGGCGATAGTGTTCAGTGAGATAATTCTGGTTGTCTTTCGCACTTTGAAGGAGATCCAAATTTCTGCGGCTGGATTCAGAGCCTTGATGTGATGGAAATTACTTGGAAGGATTACGACAACATCTGTGTCTCCAGTATGAACCATTCCAAGTGACGCTGTTTGGAGGGCGTGAAGGAGATGTACTATGACACGCGTATCAGCTTCCTCATGGTTGCACTGATCCATTGGTGGACAATTTCCAACATGGTGTACTTGATCACCTGCAGTAATGTAGACATCCTTGTCGTCTGGGAATTGTCCTTCAGTGATCTTTTGGGACAGGAATGATAACAGTTCCTTCTTGTTATCAACGTTCGCCAGAAACTTCTGCCAATTTCCTGGGATTTTGGCAGTACCAGATACGCGTTGCCGGGTGCCTGTTCCTCGTTTTTCCTGTGCGCCTGCTTTGATTGTCAGTGCACGATACTGGTCCCAGACAATGTCTACTCTTGTCGACCATGGTGAACTCTTGGGCAGAATACCTTGTCGAAATATGAATCAAAGGTCTTGCCTTGGACAGTTGTACCAGGAAGTGAGTGTATCAGTACTCCACCGTCAATAATTATAAAGTCGTAAAAACCTGGTGCAAATAGATCCTCGTCGACAGAAATGGCGCTACTCGTACTGGCCGCCATGATGTATACCAACAGATCTGACTTGGTGCAAGAGTTTAGTGACCCTTCGCATGACAATGCAGGTGGGTATGGTGAAGATTCATGACGAAAAAACTCCTTCAAATCTCCCCCTCGGCTGTCTAGTGCAACAAAAGCTTGCCCATAGAGCTCTGCGTGATGTTTGAAGTGCTGCATTTTCTGCTTAATTGCTGTCTTCTTCTGCGTTTTCTTCTCATGGAACAACAGTAAGTTGTTTCGCTTGATCGGTGCTGTCAGAAGTGTGTCATTTGAGTCAAGCACACTCTCCTTGAAGTTGTTGTACTGCTCTTGTCCGATGGACTCGACCATACGGACAGATCTTCACTGTCCTCTTCAAAAGGATTCCCCTTGCTCAGCAACACCTCCAGCAGGTCTTTAGCATGACGTTGAAATCAGTCCTCAGATGCACATCCTTCCTCATGATGAGGGAGTTCTTCATCATCATCGTTGTCGTTTGCACCAGTAAACTCCTCGATGACTCGGCTGATTTCGGGACCAGTCATGTTCCAGCGTTCCAGCATGTCGGGGTTCTCTTTGAGACCAATCATGCCGCCAACTCCTTTTACTCTTTTGTTGGCTTGCTCATGTGCATGATCAGTTGGTATGGATAAGAAACGCCGATTGCTTCGAGTTATCGTCCAGTATCCCTGCTCAAACTCTACCTGGATGCTATCTGGGAGAACTTCCAGGTCTCGGATATGGATGGGAAGTCATCTGGCATAGTTCTGGTGATCGAGAGCAAAGAACAAAGGTACAAGCTTCTGAAGGGTAGTGACCATGAGTTCGAACTTCGTTCTCGATGTGCCCGGATGAACATGAATATGATTTGTTGGTACTTGTGTATGAGTAGCCAGAATTTGAATGTTGGGCTCTCTTGAGAAGCTACCATGGCCCAATCCTCAAGGGTCATATCGGTTCCACTGTCCTCATAGGCTCGCTTCAGAAGGCTGTCAAGTACAACAACAGTAACTTGATGGCCATATCTTGTTATCATTGGATCGGATGCTTTCAGAAAAGCTGTCGCTGCTGCTTGTGTCTTCACTAGTCCAGCTTCGTTCAGGGCTTCAGGCCATCCAGACCCAAGCAGAAGATCTCCCATGGTGCTCCACAAAGCCATTTCAATGTGGAGTCCACCTAGCATCACCACAAACTTGTCTTCCCCGAATATTTCAGGGCAGGTCCACTGCATTTTTTTGCGAGGTCATATATTGGTTGGTCCACTACCAACACAGGGATTTGGTGTGGGTTGAGGTGCTCAGTTGTCTTTTTCACCAATTCCATTCCATGTCGAATCATTTCTGGAGTAGCTGCTTTCTCATGGAAAAGAGGCAAGAGAGCTTAAATGCTTTTTTTCCGGTTATCCAACAGCATCTGATCGAGCAGCATGGAATGAAGACCACATCGCTGGAGTGCCCTTTTCTGTATCAGAATCCATATATAGGGTGTCATGTACTGCCGTCATCCATGCCTGTTCGTGTTGTTTCTCCTCATCGAATGAATTCATTCCTACTGACTGCACATCTTTTACCGGAGGTTGGGTGATAAGATTTCGGTACAAAGGTATATGAAAGTGGCAGGATGGGTCCACTGATGCCTGCTCCTGCTTTCTGTGAGTTGATTCGTAGACATTCCAGGTCCAACCCAGGCTTCTGTGATGAAGGAAACTTAAAAATTGAAATCCCAGTTCCATGGAAGGATGACTTTGCAGTGCATGATGTGGGATTGTGATCCAAGTTATCCAGTGCTGCTACTGTGAAAATGTGCTGACGCAAATTTGTAGGACAGACTATATCGGCGTTGTTCCTTGTTTGGGTGGGTTTTCTTCGGTTTGCTTTTTGAAAAAGACAAACCATGTCTAGCCAACGAGCTGTATTACACGGCCCTGATAAAAAGACAACAAAAGTTCAACAGGAAAGTTATAAATATAGCCGACTTGCGCATTACATTTGGTATGTATTGCTTCATTAGCGTGAAATAGCATATAAGATATGCTCCAATCATGCCTAGTTTATTTTTATTCAATTACCCATACATGAAATCCTAGATATAGACACCAGAATCACCATTCTAGGTTCAATAGGACAGAAGTAAAGAGACATAATGCGAAAAAACCCAGAATTGGGGCCATCTTTGATTTTTGGCATACCAGAATATTCCAGTTGATTCCACACACAATACTAGCTTTAGTATAGCAATAAAAGTTACATTGCACAGACATTGCATGAAAATTATTAGTCTATTTTCACACAAAAACTTTTTTTTTATGTGAGTGCTTGACACTCGGATAAAAATTGTTCCATAGACCATTACCTTCAAATTAGTACTGAAAACGAAACTTTTGCATCAGTTTGAAATGACTGAGTGTCCGGGTACCCCACTATTATTATACCATCACTTGTTTGTTATCCATTCTCTACAATTAACATTTTCTGGCCAGAACGTTTCGTCACTCAAAATGGCCTTCGCACACTGGCTAGGTACATTTATTCGTATGGTGTATGTGGGGTTCCAACCTTCCCAGTGTTTCATCAGCTTTATGTGGCTTATGGAAACACCTCGGGATTTTGCATAATTTATGAGTGCGTCTTTAACTATGTGAAAGGACTGATCCGCTCGAACGTAAGCTAGAACTAGTATGTTGTTTTTAAAACGCGACGCTCCTGAGAATCCTTTATCCCACTGCCCGTTAAAATGAACACATCTTGCTTCGTTGCTTGTGTCTTCGTGTTCATGTTCAGTGGGCTTTTCACTGTTAACTCCTAACACCTAGGTGGCGGGACGTCCCCCAGAGTTAACTCCTAGCACATAGACGGCGGGACGTACCTTACTGTTAACTCCTAACACCTAGGTGGCGGGACGTACCTCAGTGTTATCTCCTAACACCTAGGTGGCTTGACGTACCTCACTGTTAACTCCTAACACCTAGGTGGCGGGACGTACCTCAGTGCTATCTCCTAACACCTAGGTGGCGGGACGTACCTCACTGTTAACTCCTAACACCTAGGTGGCGGGACGTACCTCTGTGTTAACTCCTAGCACCTAGATGGCGGGACGTACCTTACTGTTAACTCCTAACACCTAGGCGGCGGGACGTACCTCAGTGTTATCTCCTAACACATAGACGGTGGGACGTACCTCAGTTTTATCTCCTAAAACCTAGGCGGCGGGACGTACCTCAGTGTTATCTCCTAAAACCTAGGCTGCGGGAAGTACCTCAGTGTTATCTCCTAACACCTAGGCGGCGAGACGTACCTCAGTGTTAACTCATAACACCTAGGCGGCGGGACGTACCTCAGTGTTAATGCTAATACCTAGTCGGCGGGGTGTACCTCAGTGTTAACTCCTAACACCTAGGCGGCGGGACGTAACTCAGTGATATCTCCTAACACCTAGGTGGCGGGACGTACCTCTGTGTTAACTCCTAGCACATAGACGGCGGGACGTACCTTACTGTTAACTCCTAACACCTAGGTGGCGGGACGTACCTCTGTGTTAACTCCTAGCACATAGACGGCGGGACGTACCTTACTGTTAACTCCTAACACCTAGGTGGCGGGACGTACCTCAGTGTTATCTCCTAACACCTAGGCGGCTTGACGTACCTCACTGTTAACTCCTAACACCTAGGTGGCGGGACGTACCTCAGTGCTATCTCCTAACACCTAGGCGGCGGGACGTACCTCACTGTTAACTCCTAACACCTAGGTGGCGGGACGTACCTCTGTGTTAACTCCTAGCACCTAGATGGCGGGACGTACCTTACTGTTAACTCCTAACACCTAGGCGGCGGGACGTACCTCTGTGTTAACTCCTAGCACCTAGATGGCGGGACGTACCTTACTGTTAACTCTTAACACATAGACGGTGGGACGTACCTCAGTTTTATCTTCTAAAACCTAGGCGGCGGGACGTACCTCAGTGTTATCTCCTAACACCTAGGCGGCGAGACATACCTCAGTGTTAACTCCTAACACCTAGGCGGCGGGACGTACCTCAGTGTTAATCCTAATACCTAGTCGGCGGGGTGTACCTCAGTGTTAACTCCTAACACCTAGGCGGCGGGACGTAACTCAGTGATATCTCCTAACACCTAGGCGGCGGGATGTACCTCAGTGTTAACTCCTAACACCTAGGCGGCGGGACGTACCCCAGCGTTAAAACCCTCGCTTGATGCGTAGATGGTTTGGGATTGACCCCACTCGGTGGAACCATTGAGCAATCACTTGTCCCAACCAGTGCACCACAACTGGTATATCAAAGGCCGTGATATGTGCTATCGTGTCACTAGTGGAAAAAATAACGGGTTTCCTCTCAAACTGTATGCCAAAATTACCAAATGTTTGACAACCAATAGTTGATGGTTAATAAATATAATGTGCTCCATTGCTTTCGTTAAACAAAACAGACTTTTCGTACGAGTCTTTACTTTCTTCCGGGTAATACATATCCGTCCTTCTTTGAAACTATTCCAGCGTTCATTATTTATCGATTTCCTGGTATCTTTAATTAATAATAAATATAGTTTGAAAGAAAAGTTTGCAATGTAGTTTTTAAATTGATCACATGTGTCTATCATATTCCCATGCCTCGGTCGCGAGGTACTTTGCACTTCTTACTTTGGTCGTAAAGTACTCGGTCACAAAGCTATCCTTTTTCATTCTTGGTTTGGGTTTTTTCGGAAATCGATTGAAAATACATAATTTGAATTTGGCAGCTAATACGCAACCACAATGGTTCTACTTGTGTTAGCAAAGACATCTGATTATTCAAAGCTTGAATTGAACATTTTGGATGTCACTGTTGTCCATCTAATTTATAATGTGTTCTTCTAAAAATCTAATTTGGCAATGTATGTGGGTGTAAAGTGGGTGTGTGTGTGGGGGGGGGGGGGGGACTGGCTGGATTTAGCTCAGTTGGTTGAGCGCTCGCCTGAGGTGTTTGCGTCGCAAGATTGAATATCAATTGAGTTTAATATTTTATGAACGTCTCACCTTTTAAAATATATATATTACATGTAATACATATTGTTTTAAAAGCTACTCATAATAGAGTTATGAGAGACGATACACAACCAAGATATCATTAAAAATAACTAGCAATATCTGTATCAGTTACACGTTCCCTTTTCCTACGTAAGTTATACTCGCTCTCTCTATATATCAGTTGTAATCCATCTGTCTCTATCAGTTATAACCATCCTTTATCTCTATAATTTATACCCGTGCTATCTCTATCAGTTATAACCATCCTCTATCTCTATAATTTATACTCGTGCTATCTCCATCAGTTATAACCATCCTCTATATCTATAATTTATACTCGTGCTATCTCCATCAGTTATAACCATCCTCTATCTCTATAATTTATACTCGTGCTATCTCTATCAGTTATAACCATCCTCTATATCTATCAGTTATACTCGTGCTATCTCTATCAGTTATAACCATCCTCTATATCTATCAGTTATAGCCATTCTCTGTCTCTATAATTTACACTCGTACTATCTCTATCAGTTATAACCATCCTCTATCTCTATCAGTTATAACCATCCTCTATCTCTATAATTTATACTCGTGCTATCTCTATCAGTTATAACCATTCTATATCGCTATAAGATATACTCATGGTCTATCTCTATCAGTTATAACCATCCTCTATATCTATAATTTATATTCGTGCTATCTCTGTCAGTTATAACCATCCTCTATCGCTATAAGTTAAACTCATGGTATATATCTATCAGTTATAACCATCCTCTATATCTATAATTTATACTCGTGCTATCTCTATCAGTTATAACCATCCTCTGCCTCTATAATGTATACTCGTACTATCTCTATATGTTATATACCATCCTCTATCTCTATCAGTTATAACCATCCTTTATATATATATAAGTTATACTCATGGTCTATCTCTATCTGTTATAATCACACTCTATCTCTATCTTTTATATTCATTCTCTATCTCTATAAGTTATACTCATGGTATATCTCTATCTGTTATAATCACCCTCATTTCTATCAGTTATAACCATCCTCTATCTCTATCTGTTATAATCATCTTCTATCTCTATCTGTTATAATCACCCTCTATCTCTATCGGTTATATTCGCCTTCCTTCCCTCACTCGAGATTTTGAACCCAACCCCACTAGTCATTGTTGCCACGGGCCTGTCTAATTGTGGATTGATTATAGACGTCAGTTGCTGAGTTAGAACAGGTTTATACATGTAGCTGATCAGGGGACCAAGACTTATCTTAATTTCTTTTCTTGTTTCAATGCTAAATACTAGTAATGCGCACCACCCCCCCCCCACCCCCCCAAAAAAAAAAAAAAAAAAAAAAAAAAAAAAAAACGACCAAAAAACAAACAAACAAACGAACAAACAAAAATCCCCAAATCAATTACTGAATAGAAAACGATTTATATATTTTCAAAATCATTCAAGTATATCAATAATGGAGAAACAACTGATCGTAATCCACATATCGTCCTACTTGCATAGTCCGAAAAATGTGTCAGAATAGCCTTCTTTGGGACCGTTTGTTCTATGATTTGTGTTGATCTGGTTGTTGTTGGTAAGTTTATTCAGTATATTAGAGCAATTTTCTTCGTTTTTCATCTCGAAATTTAATTACAAATCTCCAGTGTATCTGGAGGTTCGCGTAAATCACTATTTAACGTGTATGCATTGCGTAATTTTGCCGACAAACAAAATTATGTATTGTTAGCAGATAATGTTGCAGTCTTTAATATCTGATAGTCGAAATAGAACTCAGGATCGGGCTGTCATTATTGTGACACCACGGATCATTCTGTCATAGTCTATCAATTGCGATTATTTTTCGTTCTCATTTGTAAAAAAACATTCTGCGTGGTACTTTTTATTAAAATATGCGTAGTTCAAACTACTAATTAATATCTCGAACAAAATATAATTTAAATTAAAAATGCACAATTTTCATTAAATATTGCTACGTATATTGTTTTTAAAAGCACGAGTATAATTAGAAATTGATATTTTCATTCCAATTCCCGGGGATGGGGTGGGAGCTGTTTTCCCCGTTCGATGACGAAAATGTATGCTTATTTTGTCCTATTCTGTACAAATAAACATAAAAACATCGTATCTACCCCCACCTCTACTAGAGGTTATTGCCCCCCCCCCCCCCCCAACTACTGTATCAACAAGAAACTTAACAAGATAGGTGTGAATGGAGAATGATGGGACATACCTCAGTGTTACCTCCTAACACCTAGGCGGCGGGACGTGCCTCAGTGTTACCTCCTAACACCTAGGCGGCGGGACGTGCGTCAGTGTTACCTCCTAACACCTAGGTGGCGGGACGTGCGTCAGTGTTACCTCCTAACACCTAGGCGGCGGGACGTGCGTCAGTGTTACCTCCTAACACCTAGGTGGCGGGACGTGCGTCACTGTTACCTCCTAACACCTAGGCGGCGGGACGTGCGTCAGTGTTACCTCCTAACACCTAGGCGGCGGGACGTGCGTCAGTGTTACCTCCTAACACCTAGGTGGCGGGACATACAAGAAAATGTTGAACTTAACAAGATAGGTGGCGGGAGATACAAGAAAATGTTGAACTTAACAAGATACGTGTGAATGGAGAATGATGGGACATATCTCAGTGTTACCTCCTAACACCTAGGTGGCGGTACATACAAGAAAATGTTGAACTTAACAAGATAGGTGTGAATAGAGAATGATGGGACATACCTCAGTGTTACCTCCTAACACCTAGGTGGCGGTACATACAAGAAAATGTTGAACTTAACAAGATAGGTGTGAATGGAGAATGATGGGACATACCTCAGTGTTACCTCCTAACACCTAGGTGGCGGGACATACAAGAAAATGTTGAAATTAACAAGATAGGTGTGAATGGAGAATGATGGGACATACCTCAGTGTTACCTCCTAACACCTAGGTGGCGGGACATACAAGAAAATGTTGAAATTAACAAGATAGGTGTGAATGGAGAATGATGGGACATACCTCAGTGTTACCTCCTAACACCTAGGTGATGGGACATACAAGAAAATGTTGAACTTAACAAGATAGGTGGCGGTACATACAAGAAAATGTTGAATTTAACAAGATAGGTGTGAATGGAGAATGATGGGACATACCTCAGTGTTACCTCCTAACACCTAGGTGGCGGGACATACAAGAAAATGTTGAAATTAATAAGATAGGTGTGAATGGAGAATGATGGGACATACCTCAGTGTTACCTCCTAACACCTGGGTGGCGGTACATACAAGAAAATGTTGAACTTAACAAGATAGGTGTGAATGGAGAATGATGATGAGTACGAGATAAACGTGTCAGAAAGTACTGCACTATTATTATTGTTTTCATTTCTTGTTTAATTTAGTTTCAAACTCATAACATGAAGGAAGGAAGGAAATGTGTTTATTTAACGACGCACTCAACATATTTTATTTACGGTCATATGGCGTCAGACATATGGCTAACGACCACACCGACATTGAATGAGGAAACCCGCTGTCGCCACTTCTTGGGCTTCTCATTTTGATCAGCAGCAAGGGATCTTTTATATGCACCATCCCATAGACATGATAGCACATACCACGGCCTTTGATGTACCAGTCGTGGCGCACTGGCTACAGCGACTGGTAATATGAAGTCACAAGTGCCTTGCAAAGAACCATTATCTATAAAATGTAAACGGACATTAAACGAGCATTAAACGTAGCTGTTTTCATGACACACTATTTGGTTATAAACGCAAACAACACACACAAATCAGTATTCTTACCATTCAAGGAATAAAAATATTTACAGAAAATGGAGAGTGTTTGTTGTGTTATAACGAAATATGAAATTTCTGAGCATGTTGTTCAAGTCTTTGTGTGTGTTTTATTGATCTAGTTACTGGTCCTGTTTCAGTACTTCTCTTTACTGTGTTCATTCCAGACTGGTCAGTCTTGTGAGAAACCTTTCCAATGTGGATTGTGTTTCAGTACTTCTCTTTACAGTGTTCATTCCAGACTGGTCAGTCTTGTGAGAAACCTTTCCAATGTGGGTCGTGTTTCAGTACTTCTCTTTACAGTGTTCATTCCAGACTGGTCAGTCTTGTGAGAAACCTTTCCAATGTGGGTCGTGTTTCAGTACTTCTCTTTACAGTGTTCATTCCAGACTGGTCAGTCTTGTGAGAAACCTTTCCAATGTGGGTCGTGTTTCAGTACTTCTTTTTACAGTGTTCATTCCAGACTGGTCGGTCTTGTGAGAAACCTTTCCAATGTGGGTTGTGCCTAAAGAGTTTCTCTTACAAGTCTCTCATTAAGCTGCATATGAGGATCTACATTAGTGAAACACCATAGAGGTGTGCAGATAGTGTTTTCATCATAATAATTCCTTGAAATACCATATGTTCATTCACACTAGAATTTGGTCTTTTAATTCTGAGGTATATGCAAAATGTTCCTATAATAGAACTGTTTTAAAACAAAATATGTTGGTTCACAGTGCTATCAAGACTTTTAACTGTGGCGTGTGTGCAAAATGTTTCTCACAGAATTCTGCCCTGACAAAAAACATTTGCTGATCCACACTGGGGTGTGTGCAAAACGTGTCACTTATTTCCTTGCATATATCTAATTAAGGTTCAAGCACGCTGTCCTGGGTACACACCTCAGCTATCTGGGTTGTCTCTCCATGACAGTGGGTTAGTTGTTAGTGAGAGAGAAGAGGGTGTAGTGGTTTTACAGCTACCCATTGAGTAGTTAGAACTCGCTCTGGGTGGGAGCCGGTAACGGGCTGCGAATCCTGTTCCGACCAGCCTTATGTCCGATGGCTTAACCACGACGCCTTCTGTAGAACACTCTTAGTCTCTGAGAATGTTTGTTATGATGCTTGATCTGGAGAGAAAATTGTGTGGGGCCTGGTAGAGAACAGGTATTGCTTTAGCAGTTCTCTCAGAATGCTTGTTTGTGTCACGTTCATCTGATTACAGGTGATGGATAAACCTTTCTTCTTTTTTTTCCTTTCATTTAATAACTTTGGAATAAAACAGTTTTTAAAAATCTGCTTGTTTTATAAAAAAATGTATGATGGTTTCTTCCGGTTGCTCATTTCAATGGGATTTTTGTAATGTACATTCTGGAGGAAAGGATGATCCCCCCCCCCCCCCCCCCCCACCACACACACACACACTACAATGTACTACATTGTTTCGAATTAGCAGCAATGGATCGTTTATCTGCACTTTTCTACATATATGACAGCACATAGCACGACCTTTGATATACTTATCGAGGGGTACTGGTTATGACGGGAAAAACTAAAATGAACTACGTATCGCCCTTGCTAGGTCAAAGTTTAAAGCGATCTGAACACTTAATACAGCAGTTAATATTTCTTCAATTAGCGATACATTTAACAGGGTTTGTTGTAATACAGCAGTTAATATTTGTTCAATTAGTGATACATTTAACAGGGTTGGTTGTAATACAGCAGTTAATATTTCTTCAATTAGTGATACATTTAACAGGGTTGGTTGTAATACAGCAGTTAATATTTCTTCAATTAGCGATACATTTAACAGGGTTGGTTGTAATACAGCAGTTAATATTTCTTCAATTAGTGATACATTTAACAGGGTTGGTTGTAATACAGCAGTTAATATTTCTTCAATTAGCGATACATTTAACAGGGTTGGTTGTAATACAGCAGTTAATATTTCTTCACTTAGAGATACATTTAACAGGGTTGGTTGTAATACAGCAGTTAATATTTCTTCACTTAGAGATGCATTTAACAGGGTTGGTTGTAATACAGCAGTTAATATTTGTTCAATTAGCGATACATTTAACAGGGTTGGTTGTAATACAGCAGTTAATATTTCTTCAATTAGCGATACATTTAACAGGGTTGGTTGTAATACAGCAGTTAATATTTTTTCAATTAGCGATACATTTAACAGGGTTGGTTGTAATACAGCAGTTAATTATTTTTTTTCAATTAGCGATACATTTAACAGGGTTGGTTGTAATAATAAATTTGTAAATCGTATTTCATCTAGTACAATTGTGTCAAGTAGCCTTGTGTTCAGCACATGTATGGGGTAACTGGAAACTACCGTTTTGTACAAAATTAGGGGCCTTCGAAAAACAAAACACCCGGTTGTATAAAAAACCCGGGCCATTAACGGTTCCACTTTCTTGACTTGTTTTGTCTGTAGTTTCATTAGACACTTATATAGATATTGCATTGTAAACAAATATATATTTCAGCCCCAGTTGGAGTGGAATCAACCAAAGCCATTTATCCGTATTTAGTCTTCACCTTGGGCAGTTATAAGCTATTCATATCGTTGTCTAGGCAGAATCTACAAAACGGGGTCTTCGGTTCATATTCAAGTGCTTGCTGGTGTGTCTTTGATTCATGTTTCCTCTATTTCGAGCTTATCGGGAAATCTGGGCTCCTTTATTAAAAATGAAGAAGAAAAGAAAAGGTACTAAAAAGCAAATTGCTTCCTACCGCCCCTGTCCCTCACTGACGTACTGTTGGTGGACTTTCCCAGTTTGATGAACTCAACCAGTGTCCCAGTTATTCTCGTCCTCCAATCTCCACTTGCTTCTACCGTGTCTGATACTGCTTGGAGTCGGTCACCCTACTTGGCATTTGATTTCGCTAAGCAGTGTCATCGAAACATAAATGTATATTTCAGATAATGCAGCAAAAGAGTTATGCGGGGGGGTTTTCTTGGTTTTTTTTAATTCAGGTGGAGGTGGCAAGGCCTTATCTGATATGCAAACGTGCTGGATTCAAAACAGGCCTCAACAATAATAGTGAATTTTGTTTTGTTTAACAAAACCATCAGAACACATCGGTTATTAGGTGTCAAACATGTGGTAATTGTGACATAATTGTAACATAAACACCCGCTACATTTTCCAATGTATGCCCCTGTTGTGTAACAATTTTATGACTGTTTTTACTGAAAAACTCAATTCAAATTTAGCATCAGTATTACATTTTATAATAACCACATATTAAATTATGTTTTTTTACTTAGAAGTTAGCACAATGTGATTTTAAATATTTAAGAATTGTAAATGTTTGGAGTGTCTCATAGGCCGTTTGGCACAGTTACCTTTAATGTCCGTTTAGACTGTATACCAAATGAAGCTCTGCAAAGCACAGCATGTGACACTATAATAAAATATGTTTTTCCTCCTCCTCCTCCTCCTCCTCCTCCTCCTCCCCCACCTCCTCTTCTTCTTCTTCTTCTTCTTCTTCAGTTTGTTTGGCGACTACTGTTATATTTTCTTGTTTAGAATGCAGGTGTCTGTATAAGCCAGTGTGTTTGTGGCCCTGTCATAATGCTTGTATATACACGTATATATGGTGTACGTATTAGGCGGTACAATCCGGTTTAGGCCACTAGGCGTACAAAGATGATGGTAACAAGCATCGTGTTTATACTGATACTGCCATTATAGACAGCAAAATGTCTTTAATGTTTAATTTTAGTCACTAAAAAGGATATTTAAGTCGTAAACATGTTACCATGGCATCAAACTCGGGACAGTCCCTTTAACGAAAGCTGCAGAAAACAAACCATAATAGCGCCCAAGAATGATTCATTTGTAAAAACAAATATATCACACTCCCATACCCTCGTCACGAGCTTCACACCTTCGGCGCTGGTCAGCTCTGGCTACGCTCTCCACAGAAGTTCCGTTTCATTCAATGACGATCGTCCCGCCCACCTGACACTGTGGCTACGAGCCTGATGCCCCACCTCGGAAAACAAAACCAGAGAGAGAGAGAGAGAGAGAGAGAGAGAGAGAGAGAGAGAGAGAGAGAGAGAGAGAGAGAGAGAGAGAGAGAGAGAGAGAGAGAGAGAGAGAGAGAGAGAGAGAGAGAGGGGCGGACGGACGGACGGACGGACGGACGGTGGCAGACAGAGAGAGACAGATAAAGAAACGTCAGATAGAACAGGTTAACTGCGTGTAGCAGATCTAGCCACGGGAATTTATATTAGTTCCTTGTTTCGTTTAAAGGTAAAATAATGCGGTGAAAACCCCCACAAACAAACAAACAAACAAACGAAACGAAACGAAACGAAACAAAACGAATGAATTACTGAATAGAACACGTTTTGTATACTAGTATTAGCAAAAATAATCGATTATATTATTAAAGAAGAAATAGTTGATCGTAGTCCGCACATTATCGTAAATAAATAGTCCAGACAACGGATCAGAATGGCCTTCTTAGGAGAGATTGATTGGTGTTGACCTGACCTGACTGTTGTTCAGTGGGTTTATTTAGTATATTAGCTAAATTTTCGTACTTTCACCTTCATAAATTTAATTACATTTCTCCAGTGTATCTCGAGGGTTCACTTAATTCACTCTGTAACGTGTGTGCATCAGTGTGCATCATCTAATGTTGCCGGCAAATCAATTTATTCTCTGTGGATGATGTTGCTGGTTTTATTATCTGATAGTCGAAATAGAACACGGGATCGGACTAGCTTTGTTGTGACAACCCAACTCCTTCTATGCAATTCGATCAATTGCGATTCTTTCCCATTGCCATTTGTAATGCTTCCTTTAAGTAAAACTTACATATTCCATACTACTGACGGGACATAGCCTAGTGATAAACCGTTCGCTTGATGCACGGCCGGTATATGATCGATCCCCGTCACTGGGTTCATTGGGCTATTCTCGTTATAGCCAGTGCACCACTACTGTATGTGGTATGTGCTATCCTGTAATAATATAAACCATACATATTCAGCTGGTATAATGTGTTATCTTCAGGGCTCAACCTGTACATAGCCAAATTACCCGATTGCTATTTTTGTTATTAAAAGTGACTACAACATCTAGTTTTTGGCTAATAAAATAAATTCCTAAAATTAACCTCATTTTAATAATGTTCAAGCAAAGACTCTACATATCTGTACATATCTAAACATTGGCTAAACCAAAATTTGTTCTAGTGTGCGCCCTGTTATTATGTATATATGTCATATTATACCAGTATAATGTATGTATTCACTTAGAAAGCAAAACGTTTGGATGGGAAAGTGGAAAATTAGTTTGGGCAAGTAAGAATGCAAATAACACTAAAATAATTGTTCAACTCCTGCTGTTTGTGGGATGGAACATATAAAAGATCCCTTAATACCAATGGAAAAAAACTGTAACAGGTTTCCTGTCAGAATTACCGAATAGTCGATGATTAATACATAATGTGCTCTAGTGGTGTCTTTAAACAAAATAAACTTTTTACTTGTTTTAAAAAAAAAAAAAAAAAAAAAAAAATTAAAAAAAGAGACAAAAGATATACATAATAAATGTTTCCCATAAGATATTAGAAATTGTAAAAAATAAAAAAATAACGTGAATCTGTTATTTCACTTTCCTGTCATTTTCTTTCAACATCTGAGCGAGATGGGTAACGGCCTCCTTGGTGTAGTGGTTAACAGGGAATTTGTTTATCAGTATCGTGTTACGATTAGCTACGTCAGTTTTCAATTGATTAGACATGTTGCTAATCAAAATTTTGAAAACAAAATGTTTCCTTGATTAAGCTATCGGTTAAGGCTGGTAGGAACTGGGTTCGCATTCTGGTACCGGCTTCCACCCAGAATAGGTTTCAGTGACTCATTGCAACTAACCATTAAGCACTGTCCTCGACAGACAGTTCAGGTAGCTGAGTTGTGTGCTAAGGACTTTTAAAACTAATTGGATATAAAAACGAGCATGTTGAAATGGACGAGACAGGTGTGAGAGGAGAATGATGACGAGTAATAGAAAACTAATTGGATATAAACTCGACAATGTTGAAATGGACGAGACAGAAGTGAGAGAAGAATGATGACGAGTAATATAACTCTAATTGGATATAAACAGTAAAGTGTTGAAATGGACGAGACAGGTGTGAGAGGAGAATGATGACGAGTAATATAACTCTAATTGGATATAAACGGTAAAATGTTGAAATGGACGAGACAGGTGTGAGAGGAGAATGGTGACGAGTAATAGAACTCTAACTGGATATAAACTCGACAATGTTGAAATGGACGAGACAGGTGTGAGAGAAGAATGATGACGAGTAATAGAAGACTAATTGGATATAAACAGTAAAGTGTCGAAATGGATGAGACAGGTGTAAGAGGAGAATGATGACGAGTAATATAACTCTAATTGGATATAAACAGTAAAATGTTGAAATGGACGAGACAGGTGTGAGAGGAGAATGATGGTGAGTAATATAACTCTAATTGGATATAAACAGTAAAATGATGAAATGGACGAGACAGGTGTAAGAGGAGAATGATGACGAGTAATATAACTCTAATTGGATATAAACAGTAAAATGTTGAAATGGACGAGACAGGTGTGAGAGGAGAATGATGGTGAGTAATATAACTCTAATTGGATATAAACAGTAAAATGATGAAATGGACGAGACAGGTGTAAGAGGAGAATGATGACGAGTAATATAACTCTAATTGGATATAAACAGTAAAGTGTTGAAATGGATGAGACAGGTGTGAGAGGAGAATGATGGTGAGTAATATAACTCTAATTGGATATAAACAGTAAAATGATGAAATGGACGAGACAGGTGTAAGAGGAGAATGATGACGAGTAATATAACTCTAATTGGATATAAACAGTAAAGTGTTGAAATGGACGAGACAGGTGTGAGAGGAGAATGATGGTGAGTAATATAACTCTAATTGGATATAAACAGTAAAGTGTTGAAATGGACGAGGCAGGTGTAAGAGGAGAATGACGAGTAATATAACTCTAATTGGATATAAACAGTAAAGTGTTGAAATGGACGAGGCAGGTGTAAGAGGAGAATGACGAGTAATATAACTCTAATTGGATATAAACAGTAAAGTGTTGAAATTGACGAGACAGGTGTAAGAGGAGAATGATGACGAGTAATATAACTCTAATTGGATATAAACAGTAAAGTGTTGAAATGGATGAGACAGGTGTGAGATGAGAATGATGGTGAGTAATATAACTCTAATTGGATATAAACAGTAAAATGTTGAAATGGACGAGACAGGTGTGAGAGGAGAATGATGGTGAGTAATATAACTCGAATTGGATATAAACAGTAAAGTGCTGAAATGGACGAGACAGGTGTAAGAGGAGAATGATGACGAGTAATATAACTCTAATTGGATATAAACAGTAAAATGTTGTGATGGACGAGACAGGTGTAAGAGGAGAATGATGACGAGTAATATAACTCTAATTGGATATAAACAGTAAAGTGTTGAAATGGATGAGACAGGTGTGAGAGGAGAATGATGGTGAGTAATATAACTCTAATTGGATATAAACAGTAAAATGTTGAAATGGACGAGACAGGTGTGAGAGGAGAATGATGGTGAGTAATATAACTCTAATTGGATATAAACAGTAAAATGATGAAATGGAGGAGACAGGTGTGAGAGGAGAATGATGGTGAGTAATATAACTCTAATTGGATATAAACAGTAAAATGTTGTAATGGACGAGACAGGTGTAAGAGGAGAATGATGACGAGTAATATAACTCTAATTGGATATAAACAGTAAAATGTTGAAATGGACGAGACAGGTGTGAGTGGAGAATGATGACGAGTAATATAACTCTAATTGGATATAAACAGTAAAATGTTGAAATGGACGAGACAGGTGTGAGAGGAGAATGATGACGAGTAATATAACTCTAACTGGATATAAACACGACAATGTTGAAATGGACGAGACAGGTGTGAGAGGAGAATGATGACGAGTAATATAACTCTAACTGGATATAAACAGTAAAATGTTGAAATGGACGAGACAGGTGTAAGTTAGGGCTTTTAAATGTGACGTGTGTGCAAAATGTTTCACGACCCGTTCACTTTTGAAAAGTCGTGAATGAATGAATGGACGAATGAATGAATGAATGAGTGAATGGATGAATGAATGAATGAATGAATGAATGTTTGACGGCATCCCAACACGAAAAATACATAGGCTATTGGGTGTCAAACTATGGTAAAGGCAAAACATTAAATGATTGAAAAGTCATATGCTTATTCACACTGGAGTTAGGGCTTTCAAATGTGAAGTGTGTGCAAAATGTTTTACAACCCGTTCGCTTTTGAAGAGACATACACTCATTCACACTGACATATACTCATTCACACTGACATACACTCATTCACACTGGCATATACTCATTCACACTGACATATACTCATTTACACTGACATACACTCATTCACACTGACATATATTCATTCACAATGGGGTTAAGCTCTTAAAATGTGAGGTCTGTGCAAAATGTTTCTGTTATCCTACCAGATTGAAACATCATATGCTGGTTCACACTGGTGTGAAACATTTTAATTGTGAGGTATGTAAAAAAACGTTTCAGTCGTAGCTACCACTTGAAAAGTATTTTACTTGTGAGTTATGTGCAAAATGTTTCTCATTGAAGTGCAATTTGAAACAGCATATGTCGATTCACACTGGTGTTAACCTCTGAACATATCTAGATGTGTAGGAAATTGAAGGAAGTGATTGGTTGCTTCCCTAACTTAGATTATGTGAAGCGTGTGCAAAATGTTTTCAACTGAGTTGCCACTTCAAAGATCACATTGTAGTTCACACTGGTGTCAAGTCTTTCAGATGTGGAGTGCGTGCAAAATGTTTCACCCGCAATATCTATTTGAAATCGCATATTGTAAACCACACTGGTGTTAAACCTTTGAACACAGTGACGTGAAGACAATTGAGGGGATCTAGGATCGATTCTCGTCGGTGGTCCCATTGGGCTATTTTGCGTTGCAGCCTTTATTCCACAACTGGTGTAACAAAGGCCGTGGTATGTACTATCCTGTCTGTGGGATGGTGCATATAAACGATATCTTGCTGCTAATCGAAAAGCGTAGCCCAGGTAGTGGCGACAGCGGTTTTTCTCTCTCAGTATGTGTGTGGTCCTTAGCCATAGGTCCGACGACATATAGCACTAAATAAAATGTTCTGAGGGCGTCATTAAATAAAATAAAACCCATTTCTTTGTTTATTTGTTGCTGTATTATTGTTGAACTCCTGTTTCGTAATTTGTACACGTGGTGCGACATAAATAAAGAATATGTCTGTCTGTCTGTCTAAAGCACTCACTTGAGGCCGGGTCTTGTAGGTAGGTTTAACTTAAAGGGACATTCAAGAGTTTGCTACATTGTAAGATGTTTCCGACTAATAAAACATTTCTACGATTAAACTTATATATTAAATATATTTTCTTGTTTAGAATATAAGTGTCTCTATATTCAATGTGTTTCTGGTCGTCTTAATATTTGTACGAAGTACAAACTGGATTTTGTCTTCTGATAATTTCCTACGTACGAAAAAACTTATTTTAGAAAATAAAATGAAATTTATCCTAGTACAAATATTAGAACGATCAGAAACACGTTTAATATACAGCCACTAATATTTTATGCAGAACAATATATCTGATATGTAATTACAGTCGTTAAAAAGTTTCGATTAGTCGACAACATCTTTAAAATAGCAGCAAACTCAGAAATGTCCATTTAAAGTTTGTTTTGTTTAACGACACCACTAGTTCACATTGATTTATTAATCGCCGGCTATTGCATGTCAAACATTTGGTAATTTGACATATAGTATTTATTAATCGCCGGCTATTGCATGTCAAACATGTGGTAATTTGACATATAGTATTTATTAATCGCCGGTATTGCATGTCAAACATGTGGTAATTTGACATACAGTATTTATTAATCGCCGGCTATTGCATGTCAAACATTTGGTAATTTGACATATAGTATTTCTTAATCGCCGGCTATTGCATGTCAAACATGTGGTAATTTGACATATAGTATTTCTTAATCGCCGGCTATTGCATGTCAAACATGTGGTAATTTGACATATAGTATTTCTTAATCGCCGGCTATTGCATGTCAAACATGTGGTAATTTGACATATAGTATTTCTTAATCGCCGGCTATTGCATGTCAAACATGTGGTAATTTGACATATAGTATTTATTAATCGCCGGCTATTGCATGTCAAACATGTGGTAATTTGACATATAGTATTTATTAATCGCCGGCTATTGCATGTCAAACATGTGGTAATTTGACATATAGTATTTATTAATCGCCGGCTATTGCATGTCAAACATGTGGTAATTTGACATATAGTATTTATTAATCGCCGGCTATTGCATGTCAAACATGTGGTAATTTGACATATAGTATTTATTAATCGCCGGCTATTGCATGTCAAACATTTGGTAATTTGACATATAGTATTTATTAATCGCCGGCTATTGCATGTCAAACATGTGGTAATTTGACATATAGTATTTATTAATCGCCGGCTATTGCATGTCAAACATGTGGTAATTTGACATATAGTATTTATTAATCGCCGGCTATTGCATGTCAAACGTGGTAATTTGACATATAGTATTTATTAATCGCCGGCTATTGCATGTCAAACATGTGGTAATTTGACATATAGTATTTATTAATCACCGGCTATTGCATGTCAAACATGTGGTAATTTGACATATAGTATTAGAAAGAAAACCCGCTACCTTTTTCCGTTAGTAGCAAGGATTCTTTTATATGCACCATCCCACAGAGAGGATAGCACATACCGCGACCTTTGATATACCAGTCGTGGCGCACCTGGAACGAGACATAGCTCAATGGGCCCACCGACGGGGATCAATCCCAGACCGTCCGCGATCCAACCGAGCGCTGAATTGGTTTAAGCGTCTAACCTCCAAATAAGGTTCAAACAGGTTCGCTGTGGTTAGACATTCTGAAGTATCCTACCAGCCTCGGTGGCGCAGTGGTTAAGCTATCGGACTACAGGCTGGTAGGTACAGGGTTCGCAGCCCGGTACCGACTCCAACCCAGAGCGAGTTCTTAAGGGCTAAATGGGTAGGTGCAAGGCGACTACACCATCTTTGTTACTACTGGCCATTATCGACTTCTGCTTACCAGATGCGCGCGCATGCTGATTTGTGACGTCATTTCCCTAAACACATGGTTTCCCCTATAGCAATCTGTATGTGTTAACAGGTTCTCAGCATACAAGGATATAGTTCCAATATTACAGTAACCAGTTTTTGCAGTTATTATCTCGCTAAAGAAAATGTTTAGTTATAATGTATAAACAATATAAGGATACGTTTAAATAAGGAAGAAAGAAAACAAACAAATCGATCGTACAGGTTTTGGAGGGAAATAAACTTTACTGAAGGACAAGGTCACTCTCGGCAGCCATGTTAATATTGTCAATCAATACAAACGGAAATTTATCCCAGGTTTATGTATACGCCCATGGGATGTTTTCAGTGTGTAAGTACACACACTTTGCAATCATAGAACTATTTACATCAATATTTGTTTATTTTTTTTTTTTTTTTATTATTTATTTATTTATTTTTTATTTATTTTTTTATTCATTCACAGATACCCTGTTTACAGTTAACTGCTCCAATCCAGGGAAAAATGGACATGAGGTCTACATGACCCAGGAATGATACTTTAAGAAACTAATAACTATTTTGAATAACCTGAAACTTGACAACATTTGTATAATAGTATATGTATGTATTATAGAATAAACAGTAATGCTTCTGTGAATTTTTTTTTGTTTTTTTTTTTAAACACACTTTCATACACTACATTCACACCGATATATTATTCTTGATAGCCTTTGGTGTATAGACAAGCTTGGCCCGAATTTAACAAATAATATTGTAATGTTTTAATATTGTAACAGTGGCTTGTGCATTGCCCATTCTCTGTTAAAACGTTCATACTCACAGTTACTAAATGCTATATTTTGTTCTATTTGATATCTAGTGTTTAATTCATGTTTAAAATGAATAAGATTTGGTTTCATATTTTGTATCTTACATTTATATATAAAGAATTTAGCAAGTAATAAAATGAGATCAAACACTTTGTCTGTTTTTATTTTTGTTTTCAATCCCATTAGAACCAGTTCCACACTAAGATTCATATTATAAAGGTGAGTACAAGAAGTGTTTAACCAGTGCATGAGATCTTTCCAGAAAGGCTGAGTAATCTCACAATAGAACAAGTGTACTAAGGTTTCTCTTTCCTTAGAACAAAAAGTGCATTTATCGGTTTGGACAACTTTCATTCTTACAAGAAATGTATTAGTAGTTAATATCCGCAACAGAATTCGATACTGAAACCATCTGAGTTTTGTATCTTTTGTAGTTGTAAAGACCTTCATAAACATTTTAGGCCACTCTAAGCTGTGATCAAAACACAAATTCCATTTTGTTTTAGCCTTATTTTTGTCATTAAAAGACATTAAGGTATAATATATATGTTTCGTACCACGAGATTTGGAAGTTAGTAAGGTTATCCATACTGTCTGATCATTGAATATATATTTGTTTCTTCTTTATCTATAGCCAACAATTTGAGATAATTATTTACTGCTCTTATGATACCATAAAATGTAACAAAATCAGTCCGTATTTGATATAATTCAATAAACTCATCATGAGACAAGAAAGTTCCATTACGATTACATAGGTCGCAAATTTGAGTTACACCTTTAATATGCCAGTCAGAACAGAACAAAAAATTCTTATTAATTTTTATATTGTTGTTAAAGAAAATGGGCTCCGTTAAAAATTATTTAAAAGAAGTTATATTGATTTTATTTTGAAGGGCTGCTAAGGCCTGTAAGCAATTTTTCCAAAATTGATTAGACATACTATTTGAGATTTTGTTACAAAAACAACTACCAAATATTGTAGTGTTTTTCATTTGTGGAAAGTCTGCTAAAAGTATATTTTTCCATTTAGTATCTTTCATTAAAAAGTTTTTAATCCGTGTAAGTTTTAAGGAGTCAATAAATTTATATATATTGACTATCCCAAGACCCCTTCCTTAATCGATTTGCAAATAAGTGCACGATTCACTCTGTCTCTTTTATTATTCCATAAAAATTTGAAGAGAGTATTATTGAGTTGAATGAGGAAATCACCTGGGGGATTTGGTAAAGTCAGAAACAAGTAGTTCAGTTTAGAAATAAGCAAAGATTTAATAATGGCTATTTTTCCCAGTGGAGTTATAATTCGATTCATCCATTTATTAATGATTTGTTTTATCTCATATAATCTATTCTTAAAATTCAAATGGACCATTTCTTGAAGTTTCAAACTAAAAGTTATTCCCAATATCTTAAAGTATGTAGGATTCCATGCAATTTTGATATTGGTTAAATATCTTGTAGTGCTATTCCGTTTGGACCCAATCCATATAACCTGAGACTTTTCATAATTTATTTTAAGACCCAATAAGGTAGCAAACTGATTACGAGTGTCAATAGTACTCATATATGACCTTTCACTACCATCCAAGATAAACTCTGTATCATCAGCATACTGACATATAACATGCTCTTCATTTGCAATATTTATACCAGATATATCTTTATTGGTTCTAATCAACCAGGCGAGAATTTCAGCACAGAGCAAGAACAGATAAGGTGAGAGGGGATAACCCCGTCTAACACCCCTTTTTATAGGAAACCAAGGAGATGTATTGCCATTATTTACTAAACATGATGTAATATTATTATAAAAAGTATGTACCCAATGCCTAATCTGTTCTCCAAAACAAACAAAAACCTAAAGTTTTATCAATAATGCCTTTTCAAAATCCACAAGTAGAAGCATACCTGGGATATTATGTATTTCTGTATATGACAAGATATCATAGATTGTTCTTATGTTATCTCCAATATATCTATTTGCCATAAAACCAGTCTGATCTTTATTTATTAAATTGGGTAAAACAGTTTTAATTCGTTCTGCTATACATGATGATACTAATTTATATGATACATTCAAAACGGATATAGGCCTCCAGTTCTTAATAAATATTTTGGATTTATCTCCTTTTGGAATGCATGTTATAATGCCTTCTGTTTGTGTTGTTGAAAGTTCTCCTATGTCAAAACTATAATTTATTGATCGTAGCAGAATATAACCAAGGTCTTTCAAAATGTTTTTAAAGAACTCTACAGAAAAACCATCTGATCCAGGACTTTTGTTATTATTAATTTTTTTTAAGAGCACTAAGAAATTCTTCATATTATTAATGTCAACATTATGTCATAGCTTTTGTACGCACAGGACTCTGGGAATTAAATAAGTCAAAGACCTTATGGGCAAAACACGGACTTGAAGCAATACATTAACATATTTAGCGATCATAATATACTAATATCCCATAAATACATTATGTCAACTATTTACAAACATAGTTTCATCAACTATAAAAACATTATTATGAAATACATCTAAATGTAGCTCGCATTATGCATCCAAACGATAACTAATAGCAATAGTTATGCAACTTTGTTTTTGTCTATAGTGCGCGACACGAGTTTTATTAAATAATAATTATAAGAAATGGAATAGCCAAGACAGTACACAATACCAGCAAATATACAAATGATTACTACTGAATGTAAAAATAATTGTCCAATATTAAAATTACTTGAGAAAAGTCGAGGTAACAGCAGACAGTTAAGCAAGTTGTTGGACGGCCATTCTAACATAAAAGTGTCGAAAATTGATCACACGAGCTATATCTAAAACACGAGACGTCCTCTTCCATTGTACAATTTTCAGATTTAATGACTTAGATGTTTAATATTCAACCACAATGGCTCTGCTTTGTTTTTGTTCCCAGAGATATCTAATAGGATAAAGCGTACGGTAGATATTTCAGAGTTCACAGTTGTTCACTTAAACAATGTTTTTTTCTAAATTTCTTATCTGGCAAGGTACATTGGTTTTATGCCAATTATTACGAATTAGTTCTTCCCAATTAGTCGTTTAGCGGTGAGCGTGTCTTTTGAAAGAAAAAATCCCCGACAACAACAAAAACAAAACAAAAAACAACCAGAAACAGCAACAACTAACACAAACAAACAAACAAACAAAACAGCAATACCCATCATTTGTTAAAAACATTGTAGCCAAATTTCAGACAAGTTTACATAAATTGATGGACATGTAAATACAACACAAAACATTTTAAAGCATATTCTAAATTATATTCTAAACATATTCAGCCTGTGTTATAGGAAATTATATTTTAAACATATTCAACCGATGTTATAATATTTGGATTAAAAAACAACAAAAATAACACACAAAAAAACCCATTAAAAATAATAATAATAATTAAAAAATCCCAGCTGCAAATATTTTACAAAATATTATAAATAAAAAATTAAATAATACAGTACGTTGGGCTAAATAGCAGCAAAATGACGAAACATATTTAAAGTAAGCAATCATTTATTTTAAGGTTATATAAAATACAGACAATTATTGTGTTTAACATTCATTTCATTTCTACTTATTTTCTTGCATATATCCGACCACGGTTCAAGCACGCTGTCCTGGGTACATATCTCAGCTACCCAGGCTGTCTGACCAGGACAATGGGCCAGTGGTTAGTTGTTTATGGTTATTCAAAGATAAGTTGGTGCAGTGGTCTTATACCTACCAAGATGCGAACCCAGTGCCTAGCAGCCTTATGTACGATGGCTTAACCACGCCACCCCCGAGTCCGGATGTATTTAGCATTGTACATGTTGTATTTCAGTGCAAGTATTACGGACTGCCATTTGACCCAGTGCTTTATACTTAAAATAGTGTGATGTGCCAACTATCCTATTCTATTCTTTCCATTCGCTTTACATAGGTGAATGTTTGGTGGTTAAACCAGCTGATAAACGATTATGTTACCATTATAAAAACTGGAATAGTGATACAGATGACTCATCTAACAGTATTAACTGCACAATGTTCAAGTATGTATGTTAATTAGAACTTTCTTTTTGGTCAAATTGTCAATAAAAAATGTATTACTGCGTACATTTATAACTGGAAATGTCAGACTTCCTATAAAACTGGTAGATAGTTTAATAATGAGAGACAAAATAGTGTATGCCACTTATCCACTGATGTTGATGATGTGTTCCATTGTTAATTGAACGTCTTTGTCTACTGAGAGAAGTATATATTGAGTTGCTATATAAATAAAACAAGTGATGTGTTCCATTGTTAATTGAACGTCTTTGTCCACTGAGAGACGTATATTTTGAGTTGCTATACAAATAAAACAAGTGATGTGTTCCATTGTTAATTGAACGTCTTTGTCTGTTGAGAGAAGTATGTATTGAGTTGCTATACACATAAAACAAGTGATGTGTTCCATTGTTAATGGGACGTCTGTGTCTGTTGAGAGAAGTATGTATTGAGTTGCTATACACATAAAACAAGTGATGTGCTCCATTGTTAATGGGACGTCTGTGTCTGTTGAGAGAAGTATGTATTGAGTTGCTATACAAATAAAACAAGTGATGTGCTCCATTGCTAACTGGACGTCTTTGTCTACTGAGAGACGTATATATTGAGTTGCTATACAAATAAAACAAGTGATGTGCTCCATTGTTAATGGGACGTCTGTGTCTGTTGAGAGAAGTATGTATTGAGTTGCTATACACATAAAACAAGTGATGTATTCCATTGTTAATTGAACGTCTGTGTCTGTTGAGAGAAGTATGTATTGAGTTGCTATACACATAAAACAAGTGATGTGTTCCATTGTTAACTGAACGTCTTTGTCCACTGAGAGACGTATATACTGAGTTGCTATACAAATAAAACAAGTGATGTGTTCCATTGTTAATTGAACGTCTTTGTCTGTTGAGAGAAGTATATATTGAGTTGCTATACAAATAAAACAAGTGATGTGCTCCATTGTTAACTGAACGTCTTTGTCTACTGAGAGACGTATATATTGAGTTGCTATACAAATAAAACAAGTGATGTGCTCCATTGCTAACTGGACGTCTTTGTCTACTGAGAGACGTATATATTGAGTTGCTATACAAATAAAACAAGTGATGTGCTCCATTGTTAATGGGACGTCTGTGTCTGTTGAGAGAAGTATGTATTGAGTTGCTATACAAATAAAACAAGTGATGTGCTCCATTGTTAATTGAACGTCTTTGTCTACTGAGAGAAGTATATATTGAGTTGCTATACAAATAAAACAAGTGATGTGTTCCATTGTTAATTGAACGTCTTTGTCTACTGAGAGAAGTATATATTGAGTTGCTATACACATAAAACAAGTGATGTGTTCCATTGTTAATTGAACGTCTTTGTCTACTGGGAGAAGTATATATTGAGTTGCTATACACATAAAACAAGTGATGTGTTCCATTGTTAACTGAACGTCTTTGTCCACTGAGAGAAGTATATATTGAGTTGCTATATAAATAAAACAAGTGATGTGTTCCATTGTTAACTGAACGTCTTTGTCCACTGAGAGAAGTATATATTGAGTTGCTATACAAATAAAACAAGTGATGTGTTCCATTGTTAACTGAACGTCTTTGTCCACTGAGAGACGTATATATTGAGTTGCTATACAAATAAAACAAGTGATGTGCTCCATTGCTAACTGGACGTCTTTGTCTACTGACAGAGACGTATATATTGAGTTGCTATACAAATAAAACAAGTGCAGTCATTTGAACCATTTATTTTCTACAATTAAAAAGTCACTGATTTATTAAGCATTGGCTATTGAATATCAATCAATAGTAGAATGGATGGGGGGGGGGGGGGGGGGGGGCATAACAAATGTGATTATGAAGAACCTGAACAAAAAATGTGCTTCTTCTGATTTGCATTATACATTAACATTAAATGCTAATAATCTGAACGAAAAGACTGCAGAGTTCAGTGGACATTTCGCAAAATAATGGCTGATTCCATAAATGTTGAGAAATATCAACCAGAGCAGACAAAACACAAAACGAACAATAAACAAACAAAACAAGAAAAAAACAAGAAGAAAAAAACAAACAAACCCACAATACAATTAAAATAAAACAAAAGACAAATAAAACAAGTAAATTAAAATAAAACAAAAGAAAATAAAACAAGTAAATTAATTTGCTGCTAACCAGAACTCAGCAAAACACAAAAACAACAATAAACAAACCAAACAAACCCCCAATACAATTGAAATAAAAACAAAATCAAATCAAACATGTAAGTGCTTCTGGTACTAGGAATTTCCAAGTCCACTATCACATGTAAGAGTATACATGTAAGTCTGTTATCATCGTGCATTAGGTTGAAGGTGAATCTGGGACAGAAAGTTAAACTGAAAGTTTCTTTGACACCACTAGAGCACATTGATTAATTAATCATCGGATATGGGATGTCAAACATTTGGTAATTCTGATTCGTGGTCATCAGGAAACCCGCTCCTGATTTACAACTGATGCACTCGTTGTGTACGACGAGAATCCAGTTAAAAGAATGCTCAGACTGGCAACTGGAAAGTCGTAGAAGTCGATAGATCGACGAGTTGGCCAACAGCGTCGTTGCAGTCGGTAGTCTGAAACTAGCATCACAAAAACCTCCCTAAATCAAACGGCATAAATATTGTAAAATAACTAGATATAAGCACCGTTTTATACAGATGAATATGTATATACGACGGCCGTTTTGCACTTATATTAAATAATATGTAATCATAAACCAACCTAAATAATTGATTGACTATAACCATTTGTTGATTAATTTCCAAAGTAAATCGATTGCACTCAAACCATGCCTGTGCATGATCTCTCGGGGATATTAAACCCACATAATAATAATAATAAACATGCATATAGAATAATAATTATACTATAATTAAGGGATTGTCTGTTATGTTTTTACATTCATCGGTTTATGAAAAAAAAAACTAAAAAAACTAAACAAAAACGATCTGCAAACTGTGTGAATCAGAAAAATGTTTATAATTAAATTTGAATCATACTTGCTAATAATAACACTGAATCTTCATACTTAATTTTGAATTATTTCTGGTGTATAAATAATAACGTTTACTAAGACAAGTTGCCCATATAAAATGGCGTGATCAGAAATGACATGATCATATATAACGTTCCCTAGCGACATAATGTTTTACTTTCATCGAGTAATTAACAAACTCCTGTTGCCACGTCTTGACCAATGGGATGGTGTCACGTTGTAATGAATGTAACTGGAATTTAATTACTGATCGATATAATTGGTATTGCATTTATATTACAGTAGTGGTAAAACGGATGGTTCTGGCCCATTTTGGCCCATCCACTTAACATGCCAGAGGTGTCACCCTCTCAACGTCACCCTCACAAGAGGGGATGGTGACGTCACAACCCAGATGAATTTTGATTGGCTTACTAATGGCGATTTTAAAAACATGGAAATCCCATCGCCCGCCATAACCAGGAAGTGCGATCGTATGCAATATTAACTAACAGGTAAACCAACAATAAAGACAATTTCACAAATATTAGATATTTTGTTAATTTGACTCCAATGTCTTATTATGTGTGTAAAGTTTTCCTAGCCAAGCAATTAATGTACGTATCGACAGCGAAGCGCTTTAGGAGCGCGCTAAAAATAGAACCCGGCTGGACCCAAACAATGAAAGTATTATTATAATAAACCTTGTGGTAGCTTAATGATTAATCATTATTAGTATTCATTTAGCATGTATTTATTATGTATGCTATGTAACAGTTGTGATCCATGTTTTATTATTACTTTGTTTTATAGTTAACTGATCAAGACCTTCAATCTATGTGTCGCTCTTACGCCCTTACGCCCACAGCCAAAGGTAGACTATTGTTTGTTTCTTTAGGTCACGGCCCGTGCAGTATGTTCACTGCTCGTACTAATTGTATACTGTGTAAATGTTTATTTTTTTATTATATTGTGATTGTAGCTTAGTTTAGATTATTTATTAATGTTTAGCTTTATACCTTGAGAATATGTTGCCATATGGGTTATTTATTAATGTTAAATTAACAAATATTTAATTATATGCTTGAAGTAGCGCTTATTCAGTTAGTATACTAATTGTGTTTTCTCAATTTTATTGTTTTACATGGTTTTGTGATAGACTACCCTCAATAAAGAACCCTATCAAATTGCTTCCGTCTTTTGTTGACGATTAGTGATAGTAACCTATGCAAGCTATCGTTGCCGTGTTATTTTAGAGAAGAGCGTTTTGAGCATAAAATGCTGTGAAGATGGCTAAATTGTAACAATGCGCTGATTGACACTGACAGACTCTCTTAGAGCGATAGGGGTGCTCCAGGCTGGGTAAAGGCAGACTTACACAGCTCATCAAATGAAAGAAAGAAAGAAAGAAAGAAAGAAAGAAATGCTTTATTTAACGACGCACGCAACACGTTTTATTTACGGTTATATGGCGTCAGACATATGGTTAAGGACCACACAAATTTGGAGAGGAAACCCGCTGTCGCCACTACATGGGCTACTCTTTCGGATTAGCAGCAAGGGATCTTTTATTTGCGCTTCCCACAGGCAGGATAGCATAAACCATGGCCTTTGTTGAACCAGTTATGGATGACTGGTCGGTGCAAGTGGTTTACACCTACCCATTGAGCCTTGCGGAGCACTCACTCAGGGTTTACCGGCCTCGGTGGTATTGTGGCAGGCCATCGGTCTACAGGCTGGTAGGTACTGGGTTCGGATCCCAGTCGAGACATGGGAATTTTTAATCCAGATACCGACTCCAAACCCTGAGTGAGTGCTCCGCAAGGTAATATACACTCTATAGCACATATTTAGTGCATAATAAAAACAAATATTATGTTTTTGTCATTTTATTTACTCGAAATAGCATGTGCCATTAGTGGGTTAATGTCTTTAGTTTCCATTAACATAGTTACATGTTTCACGTATGAAATTCTTAAAACTCAAATTTGTAAAGAACTTAATCGTTATTGTAATTTTCACATATATATAGAGTGCTATGTTATATTTTGGACAATTTTGTAGTTTTATGAAAAAGGTAAAGAAATTTTGAAGAAAAACTTGACTAGAAACACAATTAAATTTGTTGTTATTATTGTGCCTTCTGTTATTTATACATAACAATAAGCTTGATAAATAATTATTTAGATCTCCAGATAATTTTTTTTTTTAAATAATCATTTAGTTTGCTCTTATGAAGAGCATTTTAAGTTTATACTAGATTCAGAACCTTTTTTTTTCAGATTTGATTATCTGCCTTGGAGTAAACGACATAAACGCCACGGATATCAATACTATCACCCCTCGCCCTTAAAGTGAATCAGAAAATTGGGGGTCAAGCTGCTCACTTCGCAGATCCTAGTTTCAACTCGTTAACATGGACACCAAGTTTGATTAATTTATAAAGCTGTAGCATTTGGATACAGAGAGAAACAAATGTCTGTTACGTTGAAAAGGGAACACAATGTTTGAATGAAATATTAGCATGTTTAAAAAAGAACAATACTTGACTGCTCGGCAAACAAACAAAAACATTCTAAAGCATTTTCAAAGTACAATCCAAAAATAAATAAGAAAAAAGAAGACAGGATCAAATTATTTATCACATTTAAATATCTGTATGTTGCTTCGTTCAGGCCTTTAAGATGAACAAAGCCCAGAGTTAGTAGATGTTCATGGTGTAGCACTGTGCAGAACTGTAGAAGGACAACTTGTGAGAAATAATAAATGTGCAAACAGAATGGGACACATTTTGAGCCTCTGTGTGTGTGTGTGTGTGTGTGTGTGTGTGTGTGTGTGTTTATGTTTGTGTCCGTCAATGCGTGCGCATGACTGTGTGTACGTTTGTGCGAGCGTACATAGTTGTGCGTGTCCCCTATTCGGTGTCAGCTTCTCCTCCAAACACCTAGGCGGCGTGACGTACCTCAGTGTTAACTCCTAACACCTAGGCGGCGGAACCTACCTCAGTGTTATCTCCTAACACCTAGGCGGCGGGACGTACCTTAGTGTTAACTCCTAACACCTAGGCAGTGGGACGTACCTCTCTATTAACTCCTAACACCAAGGCGGCGGGACGTACCTCAATGTTAACTCCTAACACCTGGGCGGCGGAACTTATCTCAGTGTTAACTCCTAACACCTAGGTGGCAAAACGTACCTCAATGTTAACTCCTAACACCTAGGTGGCGGGACGCACCTCAGTGTTAACTCCTAACACCTAGACGGCAGGACGTACCTCAGTGTTAACTCCTAACACCTAGCCGGCAGGACGTACCTCAGTGTTAACTCCTAACACCTAGGCGGCGGGACGCACCTCAGTGTTAACTCCTAACACCTAGGTGGTGGGACATACCTCAGTGTTAGCTCCTAACACCTAGGCGGCGGGACGTACCTCAGTCTTAACCCCTAACACCTAGGTGGCGGGACGTACCTCAGTGTTAACTCCTAATACCTAGGCGGCGTGGCGTACCTCAGTCTTAACCCCTAACACCTAGGCGGCGGGACGTACCTCAGTGTTAACTCCTAACACCTAGGCGGCGGGACGCACCTCAGTGTTAACTCCTAACACCTAGGTGGTGGGACATACCTCAGTGTTAACTCCTAACACCTAGGCGGCGGGACGTACCTCAGTCTTAACCCCTAACACCTAGGTGACGGGACGTACCTCAGTGTTAGCTCCTAACACCTAGGCGGCGTGGCGTACCTCAGGGTTAACTCCTAGCACCAAGGTGGTGGGACATACCTCAGTGTTATCTCCAAACACATAGGTCGCGGGACGTACCTCAGGGTTAACTCCTAACACCTAGGTGGTGGGACATACCTCAGTGTTTGCTCCTAACACCTAGGCGTGGTACTTTTTATTAAAATATGCGTATTTCAAACTACTAATAAATATCTCGAACAAAATATAATTTAAATAATAAAAATGCAGTTTTCATTATATTGCTACGTATATTGTTTTTAAAAAGAAAGAAAGAAAGAAAGAAAGAAAGAAAGAAGAAAATAATAATTAGAAATTGATATTTTCATTTCACATCCCGGGGATGTGGTGGGAGCTGTTCTCCCCGTTCGATGACGAAATTGTATGCTTATTTTGTCCTATTCTGTATAAATAAACATACAAACATGGTATCTACCCCCACCTCTACTAGAGGTTATCCCCCCACCCCACCCCCACCCCCCACCCCCTGTATCAACAAGAAAATGTTGAACTTAACAAGATAGGTGTGAATGGAGAATGATGGGACATACCTCAGTGTTACCTCCTAACACCTAGGTGGCGGGACATACAAGAAAATGTTGAACTTAACACGATAGGTGGCGGGAGATACAAGAAAATGTTGAACTTAACAAGATAGGTGTGAATGGAGAATGATGGGACATACCTCAGTGTTACCTCCTAACACCTAGGTGGCGGGACATACAAGAAAATGTTGAACGTAACAAGATAGGTGTGAATGGAGAATGATGGGACATACCTCAGTGTTACCTCCTAACACCTAGGTGGCGGGACATACAAGAAAATGTTGAACTTAACACGATAGGTGGCGGGAGATACAAGAAAATGTTGAACTTAACAAGATAGGTGTGAATGGAGAATGATGGGACATACCTCAGTGTTACCTCCTAACACCTAGGTGGCGGGACATACAAGAAAATGTTGAACTTAACACGATAGGTGGCGGGAGATACAAGAAAATGTTGAACTTAACAAGATAGGTGTGAATGGAGAATGATGGGACATACCTCAGTGTTACCTCCTAACACCTAGGTGGCGGGACATACAAGAAAATGTTGAACTTAACACGATAGGTGGCGGGAGATACAAGAAAATGTTGAACTTAACAAGATAGGTGTGAATGGAGAATGATGGGACATACCTCAGTGTTACCTCCTAACACCTAGGTGGCGGGACATACAAGAAAATGTTGAACTTAACACGATAGGTGGCGGGAGATACAAGAAAATGTTGAACTTAACAAGATAGGTGTGAATGGAGAATGATGGGACATACCTCAGTGTTACCTCCTAACACCTAGGTGGCGGGACATACAAGAAAATGTTGAACTTAACACGATAGGTGGCGGGAGATACAAGAAAATGTTGAACTTAACAAGATAGGTGTGAATGGAGAATGATGGGACATACCTCAGTGTTACCTCCTAACACCTAGGTGGCGGGACATACAAGAAAATGTTGAACTTAACACGATAGGTGGCGGGAGATACAAGAAAATGTTGAACTTAACAAGATAGGTGTGAATGGAGAATGATGGGACATACCTCAGTGTTACCTCCTAACACCTAGGTGGCGGGACATACAAGAAAATGTTGAACTTAACACGATAGGTGGCGGGAGATACAAGAAAATGTTGAACTTAACAAGATAGGTGTGAATGGAGAATGATGATGAGTACGAGATAAACGTTTCAGTAAGTACTGCACTATTATTATTGTTTTCATTTCTTGTTTAATTCAGTTTCAAACTCATAACATGAAGGAAGGAAGGAAATGTGTTTATTTAACGACGCACTCAACATATTTTATTTACGGTCATATGTCGTCAGACATATGGCTAAGGACCACACAGACGTTGAATGAGGAAACCCGCTGCCGCCACTTCTTGGGCTTCTCTTTTTGATCGGCAGCAAGGGATCTTTTATATGCACCATCCCATAGACATGATAGCACATACCACGGCCTTTGCTGTACCAGTCGTGGCGCACTGGCTACAGCGACTGGTAACATGAAGTCACAAGTGCCTTGTAAAGAACCATTAGCTATAAAAGGTAAACGGACATTAAACGAACATTAAACGTAGCTGTTTTCATGACGCACTATTTGATTATAAACGCTAACAACACACACAAACCAGTATTGTTACCATTCAAGGAATACAAATATTTACAGAAAACACAGAGTGTTTGTTGTGTTATAACGAAATATGAAATTTCTGAGCATGTTTCTGAGAGGTTTCTAACGAAACAAGACATCACAACGACGAAGGTGCACTGTCAAAAACGCAGCATGTCAAACACTGTTGCTAGATGCGTCGAACGCAAGGTCTCGTCAAAACATTTTGAAAACAACCCTGGTCATTCTTGTGAGAAACCTTTCCAATGTATGCCTCGACTGGGATCCGAACCCAGTACCTACCAGCCTGTAGACCGATGGCCTAACCACGACGCCGGTCCGAGGCTGGTAGGATACGTTAGAATGTCTACCCACTGCGAACCTGTTTGAACCTTATTTAGAGGTTAGACGTTTAAACCAATTCAGCGCTCAGTTGGATCGCGGACGGTCTGGGATTGATCCCCGTCGGTGGGCCCATTGAGCTATTTCTCGTTCCAGGCAGTGCGCCACGGCTGGCATATTAAAGGTCGCGGTATGTGCTATCCTCTCTGTGGGATGGTGCATATAAAAGAATCCTTGCTACTAACGGAAAACGTTAGCGAGTTTCCTCTTTAAGACTATATGTCAAATTACCACATGCAATAGCCGGTGATTAATAAATCAATGTCAACAAACTTTTTTTCCTACCAGCCTCGGTGGCGTAGTGGTTAAGCTATCGGACTACATGCTGGTAGGTACAGGGTTCGCAGCCCGGTACCGACTCCAACCCAGAGCGAGTTCTTAAGCGCTGAATGGGTACGTGTAAGGCCACTACACCGTCTACTCTCTCACTAACCACTAAACAACTAACAACTAACCCACTGTAACAGACGGACAGCCCAGATAGCTGAGGTGTGTGTGCCCAGGATAGCGTGCTTGTACCTAAATTGGATATAAGCACGAAAATAAGTTGAAATGAAATGACGTATTCAGAAGGAGAAGGGAAAGGTGTAGGACAACTAGTGAGAAATAAAATGGCAGGATGACAGATAAATAATAAAAATGCAGACAGAATGAGAAACATATCTTGAGCCTGTGTGTGTGTTCTTATGTTTGCATCCGGACGCGTATGTGTTTGTGTTGTGTTCGCTATTCAGTGTCAGAGATGGTGAGGTGGAGACAGACAGAGAGAGAGAGAGAGAGAGAGAGAGAGAGAGAGAGAGAGAGAGAGAGAGAGAGAGAGAGAGAGAGAGAGAGAGAGAGAGACGGAAGGGGAGAGGGGTTGTCGAGATAATATGAGTGAACAGGGCGCGTGCTCATAACACCTAAAGAGCCTACACTCAATATGTATGGCGTTTTCATGGCGTTACTCTTTCAGACACTATTAGCTTTGCGATTAGACTGTAAATGTTTTATAAGCACGAGGCCTTTAGGTACATTTTGTCCGTCGCTTTGTTTTGTTTTATATGTTGCAAATCGGGTGCCGTGGTATGTGCTGCTCTGGTGATTTTGTTAAATGAAACAGAACGCATTTCCATTAGTGATCACCTAGACAAGAGAGACACCTAGCGACGTGTGTCGGTTGTAGTGTTTTGTTTCCTTCTATATCGTTATTGTGTGCTGGGTAGTGTTCTTATGTTGCTATAATGTTTTGTCACCCTCCAGTGATGCGTCCTTCTTCAAATCCCCTGACATGTCACAAACACTGTCTCGAAATAAAGTTTGTTCAGGACCAACTTGACATCGTAACATCTGTAAACACTGTCTTTTGTTATTGCGTGTTTAATAAAGTGTCACATCGGCCTAATGACATACAATTCTAGCTCTGACCTGCCACACAGTAACAGGCTTCATCCCATGTACCTTGACACTTTAACATGTATTGTGCTAAGTACGCAATTACCTACCCGTAGACATTGCCGCCATTTGTTTTTTCCTTCTAATTTATGCGGCCATTTGTTTGTTGTTTGCGATACTGACAAATTAAACACGTGATATATACATTAACAGCAAAACTGTTGATGAATGTACCGAGATATCTTTATCCTACGGTATAAAACAGGATCTTATATTGGGGGCACCCACATTGGCAGTCGCTCGCTCGGTCTACGGGTCAATCATGGATTACGTATTTTCTTCTTTTCTTCTGAAATACTAAATAGTGTATGGCATATACGGTCAAATCTGTCTTAAGCGGTCACACAAGGGAGTAGATAAAAGTATCTGCTTAAGACAGGTGGCTGCTGGGTACAGGTTGCCACATATATAGTCTTTAAAACATTTGTTGTTTCTTGTTTTACCGTCTGTACTGCTAATCAACGGATGTGTGCTTCACAGTTCTTGAGTGTTCTGAAAAAACCTAGTACGTTTGATTTTGGTCAAAATTGGGTTAGGACCATTTTTGGACTTATTAGGTTTTACCTCATCATATAAAACATGTAAGAATAAAAAATCATCCGTGGTTTCACGAATTTTGTAATGGTAAAACCCAGCAGGTCCCGAATATTGATTCATTTATTCAGCCAAAACCTAGCAAATTGAAGTGAGGCATTGCTCTGATACTTACTAGGTTTTTCCTCAACACATTCCTTACTATTTGTACTGGAAAAACATAGCAAGTCGAACAAGCCAATCATGACGCAGGAAACACAATGAGGAAAGCCCCAGAAATCCTTGATTTTAAAGATTTTGTTGATCTGTGTGCCAGGGCCAGCAAGCACACTTCAACAGTAGTTATGCACTACAAACGACTTCCACTGTTTTCAAGATGGGCATAGGACCCGCCAAAGCAAGAATGTGCAGTTGCCACTATTGGGCAGCATTTCCGAGGTTGAATTCCGTAAGGGTTGTCGATCAGTCTGTTACAAGCAGAATTTTGGTGATGAATTTGCAGAAGTCGAGTTTTTAAAGCCAAAGTTTGATATCCTGACATTTCCGGGAGTAATGGTGGAGCCGAGAGGCATCCCTGCAGCAAAAAACAACAACAACAGAAGCTCCTGAAATTAGCCGAGTGTTTTGTCCCTGCAAAGAAGAGGTTCTGGCTAGATCTGCCCAGTAATGGTGCCATACATGACCTTGTGGAGGCATTTGACTGATGTAGCCATCAGTGGGAATTATGTAACCGATAGGTGATCGCTTATTACAGGTGCATCTACATTATAAATCGTTTGGGATGTGACCACCACTGAGTACAGGTGACCGCTAGGACAGGTTTGACTGTATATATATATATATATATATATATATATATATATATATATATATATATATATATATATATATAGCGGTTGCAAAACGAAGTGCTAGTAGGCGTTGGAACTGACAGAGTAGGAGTTGGGGGTTTATCTAGTGCTACAGACCCTCAGTAATGGGGGCATGCGGGTGTGGGGTGGGGTGGGGGTGGGGGTGGGGGCTATATGGGCCGGAGTCTGTTACCACAGAACTGTGCAATGTAGTCCACTTGAAATGCATATAGTTGGTGAAATTGTTGGATCAAGAATATAACAAGTATGATCAGTGGTTTTCCATTTAAAAACCAAAGCTAGTTTCCGTTTCATGTTTTTGTAAATTCCGTTTCATTTCCGTTTCAGACTACAATATGTAATTAACAATTGAACTAACACAAGTTGTGACAAATTAAAGGGTCCGAAAATTAACTCAGTGACTGGTGTCGACATGTGTCGCTATTTCTCATTAAATCAAAGTAAGTCTACATATTAGTAGCGAAAAATGACATCAAAGGCTACAATTATAATAACTACAAAAAGCATGATTGTCCAACAATTAAGTGCACTGCTTTATTCAACGAGGCTTAGGGTTCACAAAACGTAAACATTTATTTTATCATCTCTTTGACAGTCTAACGTCGTCTACAAATTGAAGTATGAGCATGACACAGCGGAAATAAAGTAACATTGCAACGTTCAGCCAGCCGTTTGTTTTGCTAAACGTTTGCAAACATATTTTGACTGGTGATTCCCGAAATGGTCATACGGTTTAATGTGTAGCGTAAAAATCTGTCTTCCAAGACAAGCGTTAGCGACAAACCGCTAGTTAAATTTACTCCTGGAAAAAAAAACCTGTCCCATCTGCGCAGGCGCAAGAGACTAAGCAGTAAACCAGCCCCAAGTTCAGCCAGCAAACGTTGGTTCCCAATGTGACCATTTAGTTTACCGTGAAGCACATAATCCAGTCTAACGTTTGCCAATAGTACTGCGCACGGGTCAATCGTCAGTTTTACAGCGTGTGGCAATAGTAAAATAGTATTAATTTGTTTAACTTCGCGGAAAATCGTCATTCCGTTTCCAAATGTAAATTCCGTTTTACAATGGGAATTCTGTCAGTTTTCCGTGATCGCGGAAAATCACTGGGTCTAGTGTGCACATGAATCAAAACAAAATATATTCTAAAAACAAAGGCAATGAGCAGTAATGGACGCTGTATTCGTGGGAAACTCAACGTTTTCCTGAAGAATTTAATCGATAGAAGCCGAGCTATACATTCAGACAAGAACCAAGAAAATATGAACTGGAGTCTGAGCAACTGTGGCGACAATAGATGTCGGAAATGAGGGTAGTGAAAGTCGCATGCGACGCGCGACGCCTTGTTTAGCAACCACTGAATATACATATAATAATAATAATAATAATAATAATAATAATAATAATACAATACAGTATTCTTCCTGGTGTGTCTGGTATAGTGCTCTACCTTTTGGGGAGCCAGTATAAATATATATATCGTTACACCTTTTGATATTACTTAAAGTTTCACGCTATCAGGTAACGTGTAACTGCCCTGTCGTTACGATGATATATATATATATATATATATATATATAAAATTATTATTATTATTATTATTATTATTATTATTGTGTCCGCGTCACAAAGATATCAACAATATCCAGAAAATATAAATAACATCCACAGACAACAAAACCGAAGTGTTCCAGTTTCCAGAATTATACATTTATTTTAAATATTAAGTGTAACTGAAAATAAAGTTAATGTTCACAGGTAAGTTTTCAAATGATAGATATATCTCTTCCTTTCGGCTCCAGTTATATTAAACCAGTGAGGACTGTATCTCCAATAAATGTAAACCTAACTGCAGCTTGCAGTTGCTTATAAATATTACTTCCATAAAACAAGTTAATTACATAGAGACAGTAATTTAATATTATAACATTTACTTTGATAATATAAGTTAAAATTATTCCAGTGTCAATTTAAATGTATGTAATGTAATAAAGTTGGAAAGTTAAGACAAGGGTACATGCTTTTAATGTTTGCTTGTCAGACCGCGAACGAGCGAGAGAACGTTGACGTCCTTTCATTTCATCTTATTTTCGTGCTTATATCCTATTAAGGTTCAAGCACACTGTCCTGGACACACACCTCGGATATCTGAGCTGTCTGTCCAGGTCAGTGGGTTAGTGGTTAGTGCGAGAGAAGAGGGTGTAGTGGTCTTACACCTACCCATTGGAGTCGCACTGGGTGGAAGCCGGTACAGCCTTTGCTCCGATGGCTTAACCACGACACCACCGAGGCCGGTCATTGTCGTCCATTGACGTTAGCCTTTTATGCTGTCTGAGAAGTACTACGTGACAATATATATATATATATATATATATATATATATATAATTGTCTACTGCTTGTTAATTTGTAACAAATGCTGATAAATATTTAAATAACAAAAAATATTTTTTCTTTCAAAACGATTTTAAAATACATATAGTCCTACATGTATTATGCTGTCCTTTTTATACTTTTTTATTTTTGTGTGTGCGTGTGTGTGTATGTGCGCGCACGCGCGCTCGTTTGTAATGCTCCCCTTGAAATATGGACCAGACGCCTTAAACAATGCATGGAATACAAATATTTCTTCATGTAAAAAAAGAAGAAGAAAGAACAGGAAGTGTGTTAACCTGTAGTCTTGAACTTGGTCAATCGTCAAATTGTATGGGTCAAAAGAGCATATGTATTTTCTCCATACAGGAGCTATGTAGATTAGCGTTCTCGTGCTACAAGCGGTAATGTAAGCACATCTATAGGCCATTGTTTGCTACTCACGCCACGCTAATTCGCTTTGTTACTACTGGCCATGATCGACTTCTGTATATACGTAATGTGTATATACCTAGTTACTATACCAATGGAGCAAGTGCAATTACCTTTTACCAGTTATTTTCTACAACTAAAAAATCACTTTTGTGTAAACTATGTAAATATTTGCAAATTGTCATTGAGAGGGTCAGTCTTCTGGGTTAATATTACTTAAATAGTATGTCCATTACCACTACAGAAAACACTTTGTAACTTATTTTGTTTACATTTTCTCCATACTGCACTCGGTGCAGTTTATGAGAATAAAATTCTTGTCTTGTCTTGCCTACCAGATGCGCGCGCATGCTAATTTGTGACGCCATTTCCCTATAGCAACCTGTATGTGTTAACAGGTTCTCAGCGTACAAGGATATAGTTCCAATATTACAGTAACCAGTTTTTGCAGTTATTATCTCACTAAAAAAAAATGCTTTGTTATAATATATAAACAATATAAGGATACGTTTAAATAAGGAAGAAAGAAAACAAACAAATCGATCGTACAGGTTTTGGAGGGAAATAAACTTTACTGAAGGACAAGGTCACTCTCGGCAGCCATGTTAATATTGTCAATCAAAGGGAAATTTATCCCAGGTTTATGTATAAGCGCATGGGAAGTTTTCAGCGTGTAAATACACATAATTTGCAATCATAGAACTATTTACATCAATATTATTAATGTCAACATTATGTCATAGCTTTTATACGCACTGGACTTAGCGATCGTAATATACTAATATCCCATAAATACATTATGTCAACTATTTACAAAGATAGTTTCATCAACTATAAAAACATTATTATAAAATACATCTAAATGTAGCTCGCATTATGCATCCAAACGATCACTAATAGCAATAGTTATGCAACTTTGTTTTTGTCTATAGTGCGCGACACGAGTTTTATGAAATAATAATTATAATAAATGGAATAGCTAAGACAGTACACAATACCAGCAAATATACAAATGATTACTACTGAATGTAAAAATAAATGTCCAATATTAAAATTACTTGAGAAAAGTCGAGGTAACAGCAAACAGTTAAGCAAGTTGTTGGACGGCCATTCTAACATATAAAAGTGTCCAAAATTGATCACACGAGCTATATCTAAAACACGAGACGTTCTCTTCCATTGTACAATTTTCAGATTTAATAATATGACTTAAATGTTTAATATTCAAACACAATGGCTCTACCTTTGTTCCCAGATATATCTGATTGGATAAAGCGTACGGTAGATATTTCAGATTTCACTGTTGTCCACTTAAAAAATGTTTTTTCTAAATTTCTTATCTGGCAACGTACATTGGTTTTATGCCAATTATTACCAGTTAGTTCTTCCTAATTAGTCGTTTAGCGGTGAACGTGTCTTTTGAACCACCACCCCACCCCCACCCCCCAAAAAACTATAAAAACAAAAACAACAAAAACAAACAGTAACAGCAACAACAACTAGCACACAAACAAACAAACAAACAAACAAACAAAGAAATAAAACAGCAATACCCATCATTTGTGAAAAAAACACATCGAGACAAAAAAGTCGTAGCCATATTTCAGACAAGTTTAAATAGATGGATGGACATCTAAATACAACACAAAACATTTTTAAAGCATATCCAACCGGTGTTAAGGAAATTATATTCTAAACATATTCAGCCGATGTTATAGGAAATTTTTCTAAATATATTCAACCGGTGTTATAGGAAATTATATTCTAAACATATTCAACCGATGTTACAATATTTGGTTAAAAAAAAAAACCAAACAAAAAACGATAAAAAATAATAATAATTTAAAAAAAACATCTGCAAATATTTTACAAAATATTACAAATAAAAACTTAAATAATACAGTATGTTGGGCTAAATAGCATTGAATTGAATGGATGTTTAACGACACCCCAGCACAAATAATACATCGGCTATTGGGTGTCATACAATGGTAAAAATAAAAGGTTAGGTTAAAAACAGTGTATAGAGCTGTGTTGTGTTACATGAAATTTGAAATGTTAAGTCAAAGACAGTGTAAAGAGCTGTACAAAATAATACATATCACATTTGTTATAAAGGTAAAATTCATGTTACAAATCAAATATTACACAAAAGTAAATATAAATTTGGAATAAAATCCAGTTTCCTTTAAAAACTTTAGTACAAGTTCAGGGTGGAATCTAAAGGATTCCACCACATCCCTTGCTTCGAATATATCGTTTCTAGTCTGGATCAGATAATTACACTCCACCAAAATATGGTGCACCGTCAGTGTACACTGACAATGCTCACACTGAGGTGGAGGATCCTTCTTGAGAATAAATGAATGGGTAATGTAAGTATGTCCGATGCGAGCACGACACAAAACTATTTCATCCCTTCTGCACCGTCTATAGGAGGACTGCCACTCTCTCAGGACTGGCTTAACAGAATGAAGCTTGTTCGCGACCGCACCGTTCCAATCATCTTGCCAAGTAGAAAAGATATAATTATTTACGTGATGTTTGAGATCATTAGGATGGGTAGGAGTACTGAATGTTAGAATAAAGGTATTCGTTGGAACCAATTCCTTGTTCCTCCGAACCTTTATTCTCCTGACGACTGTGACATCTTGTGAAGTAAGATTGTCACAGATTTCCTCTTTTTTTTTTTTACGTAGCTACCATAAACAGGACCGCTGCAGGTGCTTGTGCTGGAATTTTAACACGGGGTTTAGACTGAGGCGAGCAGGGTTTATAGGTGGCTGTCGAGAAACGCTCTCAGAAAATTTTCGGAAAAAGAAACAAAAAGAAAATTAGGTTAAGCAGGCGGATATCATTTTAAAATATAGTATTATTTGTTTGTTTATATGTTGTTGATTGGTTGGGGTTCTTTTGTGGGGTGTTTTTTTTTGATGTGGCATTTTTTTTTTTTTTTTTTTTTTTTTTTACTGAGCTGCAAACTCATGTGCCGGGATTTTAGCGGCGGGGGGGGGGGGGGGAGTCTAGACTGAGGCGAGCGAAGTTTGCGGTGGGGTAGTGTCGAGACATGCTCTCCCGGAAAATGTACCAGAAAAACAGTTAAGACAAATTGCTCGTGCCTGCACCGAACACAGAACATTGTGACTACAATCGAGTTTCCTTCATATACGATTCAATGTCCTGCGCTACTGGATATATATATATATATATATATATATATATATATATATATATATATATATATATATATATATACTCTTCAAAAGAAGAAACGCAAAACCACATTGTCGTAACATTTGGAGAATTGATTTAATTATTGAATGGTGAGTCCGATAATTACCAAATGTTGCAGGATTGTTCACAATTCACTCTAGTCCATTGTGAGTAAGTGATAGGACACACCACCAAGGTCAAGGTCATCTGGAGTCAATACCGGGTGTGGCCTACGCGTGTGTTGACAACTGCCTGGCACCGCCTGCCCATTGAAGCAACCAGAGTACGGATGACGTCCCGGGGGATGGTGGCCCACTCGGCCTGCAAGGCTGCTGCCAGCTCGGGCAGGGTCTGGGGCTGTGGTTGTCGCTGTCGGAGGCGTCGGTCCAACTCGTCCCATAGATGCTCAATTGGGTTCAAATCCGGTGATATCGATGGCCAAGGAAGGACATTAATGTTGTTGTTCTGTAGGAAAGCCGTTGTGAGACGTGCTGTGTGAGGCCTGGCGTTGTCATGTTGGAACACTGCGTTGGCGTTGGTCATAACTGGAACGATGTGTGGCCGGAGGATCTGGTCAATGTAGCCCTGTGCATTCAGGTTGCCCTGCACGTGGACCAGGTCAGTTCTGCCAGTGTGTGAGATGGCTGCCCACACCATGACACTACCCCCGCCGAATCTGTCCACTTCCTGCACGCAGTTTGCCGCATAACGTTCACCACGACGCCTATACACGCGACATCTTCCATCATGACGTCGGAGCAGAAATCGGGACTCGTCACTGAACCACACCTGTCTCCATCGCAGTTGAGGCCATTGTCGATGAATCTGGCACCACTGCAGTCGGAGTCGACGGTGTTGTGGTGTTAAGATGACACCTCGAACTGGACGTCTGGCACGAATTCCTACCTCACGTAGGCGGTTCCGTACGGTCTGGTCGGATATCCTGCGCAAACCTGGTATTGCTGCGGCTGTGGAGGTGGCAGTAGTCAATCGTTCCCGAAGGTGGCGTACCCGGATGTAGCGGTCCTGCCCGGGGGTAGTGACCCGTGGTCGACCGGATCTAGGGAGGTCACGTGTTGATCCATGTTGCTGGTAACGGTCCCACAGTCTGGAGATGGTGCTTGGGGACACATGGAATGCCCTGGCAACGGCCGTTCTGGATTCGCCTGCGTCTAGTCGGCCGATGGCATTGTTTCTCTGCGGTTCACTGAGACGTGGCATGTCCTGGATTGTCAACTGTCGGCCAGATACAGAGGCCAGGCAAGCGAACACCCTGCACTTTTATACTGTCGGTGTTCATGTTGCACGTGCAGACAACGCACGTGCAGTGGTGACATGGTGTGCACGTGGCTGCGTTTTTGCGAATATTCACATTTTGGAACTTTATTGTACAGTAGCTGCGTTTTATCGAATGTAACCGTGGGAATGTGTTTGGGACATGCAATGACCTTATATTCACAAAGCATGAACCGGTAGGAAACATAAAATCGGAGTTATAACCCATTTGTACCCTTTTGCGTTTCTTTTTTTGAAGAGTATATATCAGAGATGGGATAATTGTAATCAGTAATCGTAATCGATTACATTGTTTGAGAATGTCATGTAATCGCAATCATAATCGATTACATTGCTAATGTAATCGTAATCAGCGATTACTTTCATGATTACTCATAATTATTTACTAAACTTAGATGTGTTTAGCATCAACTTCAGTAATAGTGCCTATAGTTAGAAGCAGTACTGGTCAGTCAGTTGAACTGATCTCCCATTGTCTACTACTCTCATCTCTCATAGTAGAACAATTATTTGTCTTGAGAAACAGGGGATGATAACGTCTGGATTATCAAATGAATGTTACCCATGGGATGAAGATACACATTCACATAATGGTATCTATCGTGTTTACGTTTACTATAAAACCATTTGAAAGAATACAGTGTTCTAGCTAGCAATATATAAAAGGGCGCTGCACCATGCCTCAGTTTTGTGTCCTAATCCATTGCCGTAACAAAATGAACTATATATATATGGTTATATATATATATATATATATATATATATATATATATATATATATATATATATATATATATATATGTGTGTGTGTGTGCGTGCGTGCGTGCGTGCGTGCGTGTGTGTCTTTATAATAAAACAATTGCGTTCACGGGTCTGTATATTCAACTAAGAGACGCTTGACAATATCTCGTTTTATCACAGGTGTGAAAGTCCACCAATGGTACCGTGGCAAACTTTCGTTTCTTTTGTTAGTGGTTACGACTGCCAGCTAGTCGTACAAGCTTGATTCCATGGGCAGTCATCCTCACCCTGTCGCAGACACATCCACAAATAACGTAACTAATTAAGCAAACACCCAGTTCAAAGTAGTCTATCACGATAAACCTTGGTTAATTTCCCTTTAAAATAGCTTAAAATATTAATACGTCTGATAACAATTCCCGAAAGCTGATTTTAATAGATGTTCTATGAAACGCGGCGTTTGTAATGATACCAAAATAAACACACCCAGACCAAAATACTTTTACTTTTCACCGACACAATTGGATCCCAGGCCCGTACACAGCTGGGTGCGAATTGCTCGTGATGGGACCAATCAACATAAAAATAACCCCTCAAAACAACAACGATTACGTAACGTTATTTAAATATAATAGAGAAAAGTGGACCTTTAGTAATTTGGGGGGTGGGGGGTGGGGGTGCGTACACACCCGTCGCACCCCCACCCCTCCTCCCCCCGCCCCACCCCCTGCGTACGGGCCTGGATCCTTATAATATGGCACAAAGCAAGCATGACTGCACATCGATTCATTAATAATAGTCATTTTTAGAATGTCAACAATTAAATGCAATGAGCAATTTGTGCACATGTATATGTATGCAGATATCAATTGAATTATTTATTTACTTGTTTTTTTCTGTTTTTTTCGTTCTTTATTTCTTCATTTATAGATTTAAAAAATATATATATATATTTTAATTTGTGGATGGTATTAAATGGTATACGATCTACAAACAATACAAAATAAGTAATAGTGATCAGACAGTTTGCAATTACTAATTATGGCTTATTTCAATAATATAACTAAATATATATGTTATGCATTGATACAATAATTATATCTATGGTTATGGGTATCTTTTCGTCAATAATCCAAATTTAAGAATAATAAATCTGGTTTTGGAAACTGATTCCCTCCCTGCAGTATACATACGTTTATAAATGTTTGAAATAATTTGATAAATAATCAAAAATTATCCATTATCTTTCAATGAATGCAATCGGTATGGTTGTAAAATAAAGGGCATAGCTTCATGATGGTAACATCATTTCATTATGTGTGTAGATTTGTGGAAATGAAATCATGATTGTAATCATGATTACTAGACAATGTATTCGCAATCGTAATCGATTACTTTTAATTATCTTGTAATCGTAACATTCTAAAGTAATCGTAATCGTAATCGATTACTTTTGTCAAGTAATCGCCCCATATCTGATATATATACAAATGTGTATGTATGTATCTATATATATATATATATATATATATATATATATATATATATATATATATATATATATCCTATAACTTACCCATGATATCCATGTCATAAACCCATGTGATAATTTACTTTATTAACCCAGTTAATAATGGTATGCAAATTTACAAGGTCTCTAGGTAATGTGTTGCTGTGGATGAGTCATTTGCTTACAAGCCAACAAGACCCGTGTACCTGAGCGTAACATTTTCAAAGATTTGTTTAAAATGCGTGACGTCAAACTAATCTGTGCTAATCCTGATGACGACTTTAGTATTGTGATTTACTAAAAAATTCATTAGAATATTATTTTAGAAGTGTTATAGGATAAATAGAATTCGCTACTCGTGTTTTTTAATACGTAAAATATCAACCTCGTCTAGTTAATCGACAAATACCGATTAACATAGACTCGGTTGATATTTTCCATATTAAAAAATACTCGTGACGAATCCTCTATATCTATCTATCTATCCGTCTGTCTGTCTGTCTGTCTGTCTGTATGTATGTATGTATGTATATGTATGTATGTGTATGTATGTATGTATATGTATGTTTGTATGTATGTACGTCAGATCGAGAGATCGAAGTTTTCGAGAGATCGAAGGTGTCTGTGTGTGTATATATATATATATATATATATATATATATATATATATATATATATATATATATATATATATATATATATATATATATATATATATGTTGTTTAGTATGGATCATCACAACTGCACTTGATACCTGTCTGTGTATTTGTTGCACTCGTCAACCTCTTACACACTCACTCAAGAGCGGACAATTTACTGAGAAATTGTGGAATCAGTGTATCCAGATCAGATATACTCGAATCAAGACATCCAACTGAATAGACAATTAATCACATGCAAAATCCAGGAGGAGAGGCATCAATAGATACAGTAGAAACTATCCCACATGATGTTGATGTTACCTAACAAGACTTGCAAAGACAAGTTACGTAGAAGCCATACTAGATATGGCAGGTATGATCGGTTCGGAAGACATGGCACACAAGAACAGTCACCCATCAGAGATCAGACAGATTTGCAAAGACTGAAAAGTGTTTTCCTAACTAAAATTGCAAACAATCTCTTGAAGACTAACTCAGTTGGAAAAAGGCTTTCGAAACATTTCTTCAGAAAAAGATTTGATGGCAAATCTACGAAGTTCCATGCACTCACCCCAAGAAGGTCACTAAAGACTTTTGGATTTATTGAAAAAATTAAGAAGTTGACGTCTTCAAACGTGAAGGTTATTCAAGAAACAGCTGCACACATTGCCATATCTTTGGAAAACGACTCGTTATCTACGGCGACAACAGTCTCAGTCTTCAGAAAATACTGTCTTGTCCAATAGACAATACCTCCATCAGATGGACTGCCGAAGAAGACTGTCAAGTTCATACTGCTTAGTTCAGCTTAGACTTTAAAGATGAGACAACACTTGTTATGCATCCTAACCTTGATGACTGGGGTTCATGCATAGTTGATGGGAAAAGTGTAGCCTAAGGACAATAGATTCACTTTATAATTCTGTTTCATTACAAAAGAAAAAAGGTAGATGTATTTCTACTCATTGCGTACAACAACCCAGAGAAGATTCTAGTCCTGTTATCAGGTGCCGAAAGAAATGCGTTTTATAACACAAAGAGTATTTTCTGCTATATCACTCAATGTCACAACAATGTAATGAACACAAAATGTATGATATTTGTTTTTTAATGAGAGGTAGGGTAACACAATGTTAAGTATTTCCAGCCATATACAGTCTATATGGCAATTAATGTTATCCATTATAGCTTGAGAAACATAGAAAGCAGTTTAAACAGATACAAGTGAAATGTGTTAATTAATTTAGGCAAAGAAGCCCCCCAAAAAAGAAAGAAAAAAAGGAAATTACATAACAGTTCGGACTAATTTCAGTCATAAATTTAGAAGGGGACCCGCGAGCGGTGTAAACGTTATTGGTAAAAAAAAAAAAAAAAAAACCAGAAGAAGATATTTGAGTTGTATTTCCTCTTGCGCTTTTGCGCATGTGCAATATGACTACATACAGCAAAATAACCCTTTAGTCATATCTATTTGCGGAGAAAGTCACTTGTTAAAAAATGTACGTAAGCAACCTCAAAATTGCACTCAGTGAACAATTATTAAGTTCGAGCCTTGCTGCTAGTTTGTGTACTGTCCATGTCGCAGATCCTAGGTTTAATCCTGTGACAATGGACACTACGTTTGGTTAATCTACAAACCTGTTACACATTTGGATTAAGTTACAACAGATAGGGCCTACACAATAATTATACAAACATCCCATCGTTTTTTCTTTCTCCTACTTACTTCAAATCCATAATCCGTCACTAGGATAGTCAGGTTAAATTGTTGACCTGGAGCTAATGGAAAGGGTGTCAGGTCAGCCACCCCTCCGCCCCAATCTCCATCAATTTTGGAGCCGATAACCACAGTGTTTTTGCGCACGTCAAAATGTAGGGGCATAACGTTGATATTATCGTGAAATAGGTTGAATGCGAACCTGGAACAGAAAGATAAACTTAAAGTTTGTTTGACACCACTAGAGCACATCGATTAATTAATCATCGTAATTCTGATTCGTAGTAATCAGGAAACCCGCTACATTTTTCCATTAGCAGCAAGGGATCTTTTATATGCACTTTCGCACAGACAGGAAAACACATGCCATGGCTTTGACCATTTGTTATGCACTGGCTGGAACGAGACAGACCCCAGTCATTTTAATGGATCCATCGAGGTGGTTCGATCCTGCGACGCACGCAACGTAGGCCAGCGTTCATCCGCCTGAGCCAAGTCCCCCCACCGGAACAGAACGTTTTAAGTTGCAGATACTAGGTTCAACCTGTGAAAATGGATACTATGTTTGCTTAATCTACAAACTTGTAAGACATATTGATTAAGTTACAACAGAGTAAAACAAGTCTGTGAGGTTTGAACCATGGAAGTAGTGTTTACACAATACAGTAGAGCTCGTTTCCATAACCGTTACTTCTCAGAGGTATGTGTGGGGTTTTTGCTGGGGTTGGGGGAGGTGGGGTGTATATACAGTTTGCTGTATCACAAATGCCAGGATGAACATAAACAGTTAGGTGAACGGAAATGGATAATCTAAACAATAAACGGGTGCGCTCTGACTAACACTTAATCGGTTGTAGGAGATGTATGCGTCAAGCACCGAGTTGTACGAGTGTTCAGACTAACACATGAATAGTTGTAGAAGTTAGATTGGCGAATTGGCCAATCCGTCGTGACAGTTGGTAGTGTGAACCTAGTATGTCGACATCAGTAGAGCACATTGACACAGTAATCACCAGCTACTGGATGTGAACCAATTGGCAATTTTAACGTATAGTCTTAGAGAGGAAAACCGCGGTATTTTTCTTGATTAGTAGCATGGGATCTGGGCCCAGTTCCACGAAGCGACATTAGCCCTAAGATCCAAGTGCGTAACTATCTGATGCTCTTAACACTAAGCTTGCCTCGTGGAATCGTGTATATGCAACGCACACGGGCAGGGTTGCCCCTACCACGACCTTTTATATCCCAGTCTTGGTGCACTGGCTGGAACAAGAAAAAGCCCAATAAGCCCAACGACGGGGATCGATTATAGACCGACCACGCATCAGGCGAGCGATTTACCACTGTGCTACGTCCCGCCCCGAACCTGGAACTGATAACGAATGACAACAACCGTGAACCGGACAATCCCATTAGCCAGACCATCCCTTAAACCGGACAAACCTTCAAACCGAGTAATCCCATAAACCGATCTAGTTACAATTATGACTTGTTTTTGTTTTTTTAAAGAATCTGCACACACGTGAACTTTGACATTGGATGTAAGTGCCTCATCTAGGTGGTTATGGGTTTGAAATGTTTTGAAATTAGGGTTAGAACATATTTCAAGCACATGACCATTTATAAACTGCAGTTCTTTTACTATCATTTATCTGAACATTAAAAAATATATCTATTAATTTCCAAGATTTTGTTATTATTATTATTATTTTTTGGCTTCAAAACATTTCAGGGTCCCTACATAAAATTTGCCTAATTTATAACTTTCGAGACAATACTTCCTTATCCCCCTAAAGCTCACAACCATATAGGTTACTCCCTCACTCCCCTCCTCCTCCCCCCACACACAAAAGAACATACACAGACTCACGCCTACACACATGCAAACAAAACGAAAAAGAAAAAATGCTAAGACTTTCAAACGTTCCAGCATGCTTGTTAATACTACCACTAACCCTAAACCTAACTTACGCCTAAATTAACTGAATGCTGGAACGATCG
>NC_054703.1:6245049-6273317 GCF_016097555.1 Gigantopelta aegis
GTCCTAGTTTATGCTCGTTATAAAATTGTCAAATGTGATGTGTCTACCAAATGATTTTAGACACAATATAAGTTTAGAGATAATACTAGTTTATGATTTTAGATGGGAGTATAACTTTAGACATAATACTAGTTTTTGCTGGTTATGAGATTTTCAAGTGTGATGCGTCACAGGTTTCACGCACAATGCCTGATTAAACTATGTTATTGTCATCTAATGCTGTTAATAAGATGTACAAATGTGAGGTGTCTACCGGGGTATACTATTTTAATTTCATCTCATGCTGTTAATAAGATGTACAAATGTGAGGTGTCTACCGTGGTATACTATTTTAATTTTATTTTATGTTGTTAATAAGATCTACAAATGTGACGTGTCTACCGTGGTAAACTATTTTAATTTCATCTTATGCTGTTAAGAAGATGTACAAATGTGAAGTGTCTACCTGATTAAAGTATGCTCTTAATATTGGTTATAAATTTGACGTGTCTACTAGATTAAACTATTTTAATGTCATTTTATGTTATTAATAAAATTATATATCATTTTATGCTGTTAATTGATTTCAAACATATTTTATTGTACAAAGAACAAAAGAATTGGGCACAAGTGTTAGTAAAAGTTACAAATGTGACTTATCTACCAGATTAAACTATTTTAATGTCGTTTTATGCTCTTAACAAGATTTACAAATGTGAAGTGTCGATATGTACACAAACTATTTTTGTATTTGTCAAGCTTGTTTTCTGCTGATATTGTAAATTTATAATCTGATCATAAACACCTTTATAGTAGGCTCTGTGTTTATCAAAATTATATATCAATAAACAACTGATCTGAATGTTTTCACTTTTTGTTTTTTTATTTTGATACCAATTTAGAATTTTATACAATTTAAATAAATGTTTTTTGTAATGCTGTACGTTAATCACAAAACAAATATATGCCATAGCAAATCCCTGTGTATATTATGACTAATGCACGGCTAAATACTCTTATTACAAAAGCTATATTTTAATGAAACGTTGGACGCATGTCAACACCCCTTATCTGACTGCTATAATAGACTCGTCCAGTGGTCGATCCATAGTCTTAAGGTTGGGCGGGAAATTTTATTAAGTGACTCTTATTAAAATAATTAGTATTTTCTGTCATTTTAGCGAATTTTAACTTTTAAAAACTTTAAATGTAACTCAGAACATCGACACCCCCATCACAAGTAGCCGACTAACGATAAAGAACATCCAGAGGATATCAGTGTTGAGTTTATGCGGATCGATTGTCGCGTACTACATACTACAACAAACATACTGAGAAACGATGAAGAACTCAAACCAAACGAAATTATGGCCCTTGTCGACGACGATTTCAACGTCAAAAACTATTAACACAGTCTATATCATTACGTGCTATGTACATGATGTAGCTCACAGACCGGACCATGTCGACGGGTCGGGACCAGCCTTGGTTGGGGTTAGGGCGGGGGCGTTGCACACGACCCTACTAAATATGTCCGAGAGGGCGGATATTCCCAGCTCTCCCCTTCCCCGCTTCCCAGGTCTCCCTTTCCCCGCTTCCCAGGTCTCCCTTCCCCGCTTACCAGCTCTCCCCTTCCCCGCTTCCCCAGTTCCTACGGCGTTGTGAACTTCTGTATAGACCTTTACAAGTCACTGTTCTTGTTTACACACGAAGTGACAGGTACAAAACGTGCTAAAATATGCATGATGATAAAGTTATTTACAGCAGTTAACATTTGTTAATATATTCTGTTACTTACACATTATTATTCATAGTTTATAAATTTACGTGTGGATACCACTCTATATGTCGTGGTTAATATATTTATATTATTTAGAGAATAACTAACGAGCTACGAGGAATTATGAATTATCTGTCCCGAGTGAATGAATGTTGTAAACCCGAGCCTTTGGCGAGGGTTTTACAACATTCATTCACGAGGGACAGATAATTCGTAGCGAGTTGGTTATTCTCTTTATTACCCATTGTCAATTTTAACTGATTTTTAATGTAAAAATTCCTCTGCAGTCTACAACAAAGCCATCAGCCATTACGTCATATAATCTTACGCACATTACATGACGTAATGTAAGTGACGTCATAGCATAATGGCGTTCTTTTTACAGCCAAATGTTTACAGTACAAAATAATACGACTGTATTTGCATTTGAAAATAATAATTTTTATATATTACTAAAGCCGCTGCTTATGAAAATATACCATTTCATGTTTACGAAACAAGTGAGTCCATTTGTTTTTGTAAATCTTTGTATATCGTATAACGTATGTGTAATCTGACTCATGAATGGAAACATTATATGAATGAAAGTGAAGCAACCAAACATCGTGATTTTTAAGCCAGCCAATCAGTGTCTGTAGAAGCAATCTGCACACTGTGCAGAGATCGAAAAAATATTACCCCGTATATTTGAGCCCATATGGGTAATAAATGATTATAACCACGGCACGACATTTAGATATTTTCAAACACTTTACAACTGACAATAACATTCGTGCGTTTCCGTTGTTACTCGCTTCAGGAAACGAACACGTCCTTTCTCTACGAATCGACTCAGAATATCTCGGCAGATCAAAGGAATAACGCCAAGCCTAAATTCGACTTTATGTGTTCCGATAACACACGCTTCACGTGTTGTTGACGTTCTTGAAAGTGTTATTATTGGTTATTTTGTTTGAGGATAAAAGCGGTATCCAAACGTAAATAAACAATGAATAATTATTTAAATATTGTGTAAAAAAAGAAGAAGAAAAGAAATGTTTTATTTAACGACGCACTCGACATATTTTATTTTCGGTTATATGGCGTCAGACATATGGTTAAGGACCATACAGATATTGAGAGAGGAAACCCGCTGTCACCACTTCATGGGCTACTCTTGTCGATTAGCAACAAGGGATCTTTTATATGCACCATCCCAGACAGGGTAGTACATACCACGGTCTTTGATATACCAGTCGTGGTGCACTGGCTGGAACGAGAAATAGCCCTCTAAATATTGTGTAAGTCCCAAATAATATATTCATAAATGTCCTTGACTTAAACTGCTGTAAATAAAGCAGGCCCGTACGCAGGGAGGGGGGGAGGGGACGCACCCCCCATAATCTGCCGAGGTCCGTCCGTGGATGTGTAAAACATATTTTGAGGCAAAGAAACATTTCAAATTTACTTCCCAGAATGCAGGAAAATGCATCTCCTGCATTCTAGATTAAAAAACAATTCGGAGGGGCATTTACCCGGACCCCCCTAGCAACCCCGTCGATTACGCCCCCCCCCCCCCCCTATAAATTTCTGCGTACGTGCCTGATAAAGTTATTTTGTATGAGCAGTTTAGCACGTTTTGTTTAAGATCCAAGTATAACTGAATGTCACTTCGTGTGTCAACAAGCAAACCAACTACGCTAAAAGTGATTTTTTCATTACAGCCTCCTGGGTTGTTGTTGACGGCAGTTGTAACGCAGCTACATTTTAAAAGTAAATTTAACAAAAAATATATGGGTGTTTTTACACGTTTTATTTGACATGGCCAGTACAACAATGCTATGGGACAAGGAAGGACACATATACAACACGGACTGTATGGGAAGGGTACGGCGGCAACCCAGGTAGGCACCACGGCATTGTTCTTGCCGTCCACGCTATACGATTGTCGGGGTTTAACGGAAAGTAAGGAGGGCACCCATGGCAATCGCCTCGGTGCCGTGCTGAAATTCGAACCGTGCAGCACATACCACGGCCTTTAACCAGTTGTGGTGCACTGATTAAATAAGAATTGTTCGTGATTTGTTTGCGAATTGATCGATGTATAACAGACACAAATTGTATAAAATTGCGTAGCGTAAAATTGCAAACAGCACAACTTATTTAGTTGAAACTACACATAAATTAATAAATCAGTTTCTAACGTTCTTCCCATTATCTACTTTACATAATTTTCTGAGGTGTTTAGTTTAAATTCCTTCACTACGCTACGCAACTTTATGCAGTTTGTGAAAATTGTACATCGATAAATTCATTTTTAAAAAATGACAAACAGATTTTATATAATTACAAAGACAGGAGCTTGTGCAGAGGGTGGCTTACGACAGTCGAACCCTCCACTTGGTCAAGCAAATGTTCCTTTGTTTCAATACTTTTACCGGGAAGGCATGTCTTAACCCCTCATAAAGTTAGGTTATCACAGTTTAGCTCCCCCGCACCCACTTCTAAAATGTATGCACAAGCGCCTGGACACACCATATTTAGTAAAACAAAATACACATTTAAACCAGCTTCTAGCGTCTTTTCCATGACCTGTTTCACATAATGACGTCATCAGTGGCGGATTCAGGAAATCCATTGGGGGGGGGGGGTAGTGACATGAGATGGAATACCAAGGGAATTTTGGGAGAGGTTTGGAGGGGGATCGTAAAAAATTTAAAATGAATATATATTTAATAAAAGTATAACTATCGCAAATTTAGGACCCCCCCCCCCCCCCCCCCCCCCCGGAGTCTACAATAAAAGAATAAAGAAGTCAAAGAACAAATTACTTCCAACCGTTTGACTGGGGACGGGCACGTGTTCGTAGAATATAAACTGTTATACAACTCGCAAACACAATCCTTTATTTTTTAAAAATATCAGGCGAGTGATAAATTACTCTCCTCGTAAGCTACAGGCGAGTGAGTTGCATTCCATAGCAAAATTCTTGAGTAACCCTGCACATCTTGACAAAAAGAAAGTTTTGAATGTAAAAATTAGATAATCACTGAATGAGGCTGGCTGGGTTTAAAACAGTTTCTACTCAACAACCAGCGGGAGTCACACTGTTGGCATATTTTAGGTGGATGATAAAGTTCGCTGCTTGAATGAAAGTAAGATGAATTGGTCCCAGGTCGATGGCACACCTTAGATCTCCCAGACATATTCGTTGATTATTAATTAAAAACAATTTAAAAACCCACCCCAATACTTTCTTACTATACGAGAGAATGAAAAATATTAACAGGAAACAGAGAGCCTCTAGAGTCGTAACAAGACCAAATGTCTCTGCATTGTGTTTGTCATTTATCTATTTACTGGTTCTGTTTCAGTACGTCTGCTCATCCTACAACTTTAAAGATACATCAGTAAATGTTCATTTCAGTTGATGTTAATCAGATGAAAACGATAAATGTCCTCTGTCTAAAAAAACATGTCTAACAGCGACAGTAGATGTGTCGAATGTGAGGTCTCGTCAAAACATTGTGAAAACATCCCTCATCACGAAATACAAACAACATATTCTTGTGACAAGCCTTTCAAATGTGAGGTCTCGTCAAAACATTGTGAAAACATCCCTGATCACGAAAAACAAACAAAATATTATTGTGACAAGCCTTTCAAATGTGGGATGGGTCGTGAGATCAGCCTACTGTCTGTTCATATTCATTACAGAGGTGTGTAGCTCAGTAGTAGTGTGATGGGTCGTGAGATCAGCCTCCTGTCTGTTCATATTATTTACAGAGGTGTGTAGCTCAGTAGTAGTGTGATGGGTCGTGAGATCAGCCTACTGTCTGTTCATATTAATTACAGAGGTGTGTAGCTCAGTAGTAGTGTGATGGGTCGTGAGATCAGCCTACTGTCTGTTCATATTAATTACAGAGGTGTGTAGCTCAGTAGTAGTGTGATGGGTCGTGAGATCAGCCTACTGTCTGTTCATATTAATTACAGAGGTGTGTAGCTCAGTAGTAGTGTGATGGGTCGTGAGATCAGCCTCCTGTCTGTTCATATTAATTAGAGAGGTGTGTAGCTCAGTAGTAGTGTGATGGGTCGTGAGATCAGCCTACTGTCTGTTCATATTATTTACAGAGGTGTGTAGCTCAGTACTAGTGTGATGGGTCGTGAGATCAGCCTACTGTCTGTTCATATTAATTACAGAGGTGTGTAGCTCAGTAGTAGTGTGATGGGTCATGGGATCAAAACTCGTCAGACTGGTTTAACATACAACACCATCTTGAAGTGCCTCCTTTCTATTCATATTATTTACAGACGTGTGTAGCTCAGTAATAGTGTGATGGGTCGTGAGATCAGCCTACTGTCTGTTCATATTAATTACAGAGGTGTGTATAGCTCAGTAGTAATGTGATGGGTGATGGGATCAACACTCGTCAGACTGGTTTAACATACAACAACATCTTGAAGTGCATCCTCTCTTTTCATATTAATTAGAGAGGTGTGTAGCTCAATAGAAGTGTGATGGGTGATGGGATCAACACTCGAATCTAGATCTCTTCATATTAGTCAGACCTATTTCAGGTTTTATCAAACGACACCACCTGTCCATGTTAATTAGAGAGATGTGTAACTCAGTAGTAGTGTGATGGGTCGCGCACATATATAGTGACACACAATGAAAACGCAAAACAGATATTTTTCAATATTTTGTTGTGATTAATGAAAAATATATTTATTGGACTTAAAATAACAATTTATGAGAGGAAGCCATGAATTGATACTTTTGTCTGGGTTTTAATCCTGGTTTTGTTCTCGTTACACATACAATAGCAGAGACACAAAATGGTGTGAAATGCGTTCACTACATGCTCAATCATGCTGCATGCAATGCACGTGAAATGCCAGTATGTGGACACATAAAAGTCATGTAACGGTGTCATATTCCTTGTCACATTAGGAATGCCACGACTCAGAGAAGAACAAAGGGGGCGAGAGTTGGGCATGGTTCAAGGGGGGACTTCGCAAAGCCAAGTTGCTAGGACCTTCAGAGTCTATCCATCAACTATTGGACGACCTGTTCAACGTCATCAACAGACCAGGAGTGTCCATGATCGACCTCGACCATGTGGGACGAGTTAGGACGTCGTGTACGTCACCGCCAGCGACTACCGCGTAACGTCACTGAGCTTGCACAGGAGGAGTGGAGGAGCATCCCGTTGGCTTATTTGAGATGTTTGTGCCAATCCTTTACCCGTCGTCTTCACGCATGCTTACGGGCCAATGGTGGATACACCAGATACTGACCTTAATATCGGGGGGGGGGGGGGGGGGGGGGGGGGGGGGGGTTGAACTTTTAGATTACGAATGCAACTCGATTACTGATGATAACTGGCCATGTTTCCATGTGAATGTATCTCATGAATACCAGTCATTAATGTCATATTACATTATCCATCAATTCATTAATAGTTTGTCGTTATTTGCAATGAAAAGTTATTTTTGCGTTTTCATTGTGTGTCAGTATATATGTGAAACATTAATAAACAACTCTACTTGTCTTAAATATGTACATTTATTTATTTACACTTTAATAGGCTTTTCACTCGTTTTATGGGCTTGCCACTTGAATGAAGATGCGACGTCATTTAAAAGTAGTGACGTCACGACAACTATAACAATATGTACATGTATATAAATAATGGATCATTAATTACGTTATAATTAAATCATATTGGTAAGCTTGGTAAACTCTGTGTATATATGTATGTATGTATGTATGTATCTCTGTGTGTGGGGTGGGGTGGGGGTTGGAAGGATGAGTCGTGCATGTGGCAGTATATGTTGATATATACTTAAGGGATTAAACAGAAATTTAGATATTGAAATGTGATGCCTGTAAAAGGATTTAGTCACAGTACCAGATAAATGTTATTTCATATTGATAACATTTTCAAATGTGACGTGTCTTCAAAAGGTGCGAGCTTAAACCTAGTCCTTACTGGTTATAAGATTTTCAAATCTAGTACGTCTATAAAATGTCATATATATGGTGCGACCTAAAACATAGTTTATGCTGGTTATATGATCTTCGAGTGTGGTGTGTCTGCAAAGGATTTTAGACCCAGTATAAGTTTAGACATAGTCCTTGTTTATGTTTTTTATAAAATGTTCGAATGTGATGTGTCTACCAAATGACTTCAGACACTACACGTTTAGACATAATACTAGTTTTGCTGGCTATAAGATGTTCAAGCGTGATGTCTCTGCTAAATGATTTCAGACACTACACGTTTTGACACAATACTAGTTTATGATGTTAGACACAGTATAACTATAGACATAATACTAGTTTTGCTGGTTATAATATTTTCAAGCGTAATGTCTCTGCTAAATGATTTCAGACACTACACGTTTAGACATAATACTAGTTTATGATGTTAGACACAGTATAACTTTAGACATAATACTAGTTTATGATGTTAGACACAGTATAACTTTAGGCATAATACTAGTTTATGATATTAGACACAGTATAACGTTAGACATAATACTACCTTATGCTAGCTATAAGATGTTCAAGTGTGATGTGTCTACCACAAGTTTCACACACAGTGCCTGATTAAACGTTTAATTTCACATGCCGTTAATAAGATCTAGAAATGTGAAGTGTTTACCGGGTTAAGCTATTTTTATGTCATTTTATACTGTTCATAAGATCTAGAAATGTGAAGTGTCTACCGGGTTAATCTATTTTTATGTCATTTTATACTCTTAATTAGATCTAGAAATGTGACGTGTTTACCGGGTTAAGCTATTTTTATGTCATTTTATACTGTTCATAAGATCTAGAAATGTTAAGTGTCTACCGGGTTAAGCTATTTTTATGTCATTTTATACTGTTAATAACATCTAGAAATGTGAAGTGTCTACTGGGTTAAGCTATTTTTATGTCATTTTATACTCTTAATTAGATCTAGAAATGTGACGTGTCTACCGGGTTAAGCTATTTTTATGTCATTTTATGCCGTTAATAACATCTAGAAATGTGAAGTGTCTACTGGGTTAAGCTATTTTTATGTCATTTTATACTCTTAATTAGATCTAGAAATGTGACGTGTCTACCGGGTTAAGCTATTTTAATGTCATTTTATGCCGTTAATAAGATCTAGAAATGTGACGTGTCTACCGGGTTAATCTATTTTTATGTCATTTTATACTGTTAATACGATATCGAAATGTGAAGTGTCTACGAGGTTAAGCTATTTTTATGTCATTTTATACTGTTAATAAGATCTAGAAATGTGAAGTGTCTATCGGGTTAAGCTATTTTTATGTCATTTTATACTGTTAATGAGATCTAGAAATGTGAAGTGTCTATAGGGATAAACTATTTTAATGCCATTTTATGTCGTTAATAAGATCTAGAAATGTGGCATGTCTACCGGGTTAAGCTATTTGTATGTCCTTTTATACTCTTAATTAGATATAGAAATGTGAAGTGTCTACCGGATTAAACTATTTTAATATCATTTTATGTTGTTAATAAGATCTAGAAATGTGAAGTGTCTACCGGGTTAAACTATTTTAATATCATTTTATGTCGTTAATAAGATCTAGAAATGTGAAGTGTCTACCGGATTAAACTATTTTAATATCATTTTATGTTGTTAATAAGATCTAGAAATGTGACGTGTCTACCGGGTTAAACTATTTTAATATCATTTTATATGTTAGTAAGATTTACAAATGTGAGCTGTAGATATGTGCACCAACTATTTTAGTATTTGTCAAACATGTTTTCTGATAATACTGTAAGTTTCTAATCTGATCATAAACACTCTTTTTTTTTGCAGGCTCTGTGTTTATCAAAAGTATATATCAATAAACAACTGATTTAAATATTTTCACTTTTTGTGTTTTATTTTGATACCAGTTTAAAATGTTATACAATTTACATAATTATTTCTTGGGAAGTAATAACAAACATTTCAAGTCATGTAAATGGTCGTGGTGATATTTGTGGCTTTGCTATGACGTTTGATAGCTGAGCTTATATAGGATTTTTACAAAACCTGGTTAACTCACCTTGCTGCCAGCTGGCGTTCTTCGTATGCAGACATTTCCGGCAAGTATGTTTTAGACACAAACCATGGTAGTGTATGGCAAAACTTTTGCGCGATTAGCGGGTAATAAACATAAAAGTGTGCGAGACATAGCTCAATGGTAAACCGCTAGTCTGATGCGCTGTCAGTCTGGGATCAATACCCTTATGTGACTACGAACTGTGATGGAATCCTTTCGATTCCATCCAGAACTTATTTTACAATTTTTACGTGATACTCAATTTTATTCAAAATTTTAATTATATATATCTGTGATATTTGTATTTTTACACAGTCCTTTACACTGTTTTTATTTAACTATTGAATTTTTATATTGATGATGATCATCACACTGTTGTTGCATTTTACCATAGTTTGACACCCAATAGCCGATGTATTTTTCGTGCTGGGGTGTCGTTAAACATTCATTCATTCAATACCATTATGTAGGCATAGAAAGACCGCATCAGGCGAGCACCTTACCACTGGGCTACGTCCCGCCCCATCTGATAATACGGTCTGTTAGATGTAAGCGTATCTCAGTTTCTCCAATACTAGAAACCCTAACCACTGGGCTACGTCCCGCTCCTTCTGATAATACGGTCTGTTAGATGTAAGCGTATCTCAGTTTCTCAAATACTAGAAACCCTAACTACTGGGCTACTTCCCGCCCCTTCTGATAATACGGTCTGTTAGATGTAAGCATGTCTCAGTTTCTCAAATACTAGAAACCCTAACCACTGGGCTACGTCCCACTCCTTCTGATAATACGGTCTGTTAGACGTAAGCGTATCTCAGTTTCTCAAATACTAGAAACCCAAACTTAATTATAATCTTCGTTTCTTCCAAACTGACAGATCATGAATTTAATGAAATGAAAAATGAAAAACCCAAACTGATACTATTTCCGATTAGCAGCAAGTTGTCTGTTGTATGCACACACATACATGATAGTACATACCACAGCCTTTGTTACACAAGTTGTAGAACACTGGCTGGAAGGTCAAATGATCCAATGAGTCCACCGACGGGGATCGATCTTTAATTGCGGATCAAGCTACATCTTGTCCTCTATGGTCCCCAGTGTGATTGCTACAGCGTCTATGGTGGGTTTATCTGACGATGTGTTTGCGTGCAGCACAAAGAACAGACAATCCCAAAACAAATAATCTTCAGTCTACAAGAACAAGAGAGAACAAAAACGTCAAATTCCTTCCAAGCAAGGCAATTTATCGCAGTCCGCATATCTTCGTACTTGAATGGTCCGAACAACAGGCTGCAATACCTTTCTCGTGACGGTTTCCTTTGTGGTAACCCGATTGTTGTTCGATACGTTTATTTTGTTTACAAGAGCAATTTTCTGCATTAAACTTTTTCATTGACAAAGTACAAAGAATGCTCAAATCTATCGTCAGGTTCACGTTAGTCACTTTTTATATTTTCTACATTGCCTAGTTTTAGCCCATTCAGTTTATTCTCGGCAAATTCACAGTGTCATAATCTGACATTCGAAATAGAACACGGGTTTGGACTCACTGTTGTGACATCCCGATTCTATCTGTGAATTATCTCAGTTGGGTTATTGTTTCCTTTGCTATTTGTAATCCATTCTGGGGAATACGTTTTAGTAAAATATTAATATTTATATAAATCATAAATGCTTGACGTCAGTTGCCATAAATGTTTTAAAAGGAATGCTGGTCAAGTCGCTCCAAGACCAATTCGCCCCAACACCAATTCGCCTCCTACCAACTCGCCCCCAAAACGTTACCAACTCGCTCCAGTGTTGAGATAAATCGCCCCTGGTCCAATTTCAACTTTAATAATTAACAAACTTAATAATGGATGTCTACACCTTAGTGTTCTTCCATTTATTAATATTACAGTGAAACTCCGCTATTACGACCTCTTATTAAAACTGGTTTTATATTAGGGAGATCTTAATATCGGGTAAACAATAAACTATTACAATGAAATATTTTAACGACGTTTGTGAGTTTGTACACAGTTTCCGTAAAGGAATGATCAGCTAAAGGGGTGGGACGTAGCCTGGTCGTAAAACGCTCGCTTGGTGTGCGGTCTGTTTGGGATCGATCTCTGTCAGTGGCCCATAGGGTTATATCTCGTTCCAGCCAATGCACCGCGACTTGTATACCAAAGGCTGTGGTATGTGCTATCTGTCTGTAGAGTGGTGCATATAAAAAATCCCTTGCTACTAATGGAAAAATTTAGCCGTTTTCCTAAGACTATGTTTGACATCCAATAGCCGATGATTAATAAATCAATGTGCTCTAGTGGTGCCGTTAAACAAATCAAACTTTTGATTAGCCAAACCTTTTGGACTCCGACTGGTGTGCATATTCAACGATATTTAATGCAAGTCAACAAAACTATTGGTATATTTAATTAATAAAATGGTAAACATACCACAGCTATTACATATAACGGGCGCAGCCATTTTGTTCCATCCCAGTGAATCAGGTCCTCGTGTAAGCAGATGAATTGTTACGTATCGCGTCAGGTATCTGTCTTAAAGGTGAAGAAAAGAAACATAGCGGTTTGTTCATGTTTGTAATGATGAAACAGACATGCGTCGCAAAGTTTTGTAATGATATACACCCTAGTAAGGCAATAACGGGGGGGGGGGGGGGGGTTGGAGGGGGTAATAGTATGAAGGGGACAATTTAAAAATGAATGGTCTAAAGAAAAAAAGAAAATATAAAGTAATTATTAGAGGGATTTAAAATATTTTAGAGCGCCAATTATATAAATAATATATACGTGATATGGGTATTTTTAAGTAATTAACAGGCGCATAGTTTTCTAACTGACAAAAACAAGTTAACAAGTGACCTTCGCCAAGTATCATTTCCGTTTTATAAGAAAAGGGAGAAGCTAATTGTAGCTTATGAACATTACCAACATATCACATTAGTCATCAGAGGAAACTGCTACATTTTTCCTAATGCAGCAAGGGCTCTTTTGTATGCACTTTACCACGGTCTTTATCCAGTTGTAGTGCACTGGTTAAACGAAAAAAAAAAAACCCAACAGAACAAACAACAACAACAAAAACACACACCTCCCTCCGGTCCACAACAGGAAGAATACAGAAGTAAAAGAACAATTTCCTTCCAACCGAGATATTTAATCGCAGTCCTCATATCGTTGTACTTAAATAGTCCGAACAACATGCCAGAATACCTTCCTCGTGACCGTTTCCTTTGTGGTAACCCGATTTGTTTTTCAGTAAGTTTATTTGGTTTATTAGAGCAACTTTCTACAGTTTTCATTTACAAATTAGAAACAAATCTCAAATCTATCTTCACATTAACGTAAGTCACATTTTATATTTTACACATTGCCTGTTTGGGTTCAGTATCTGACACTCGAAATGGTACACGGGTTCGGACTCTCATTGTTGTGACATTCCAGTTCGTTCACAGGTCTTCTAGAATTTTTATAAAATCCACTAGGCATGGGATCAGGTAGCCCGAGTACTCTGACTGTAAGAAAGCTAGACGGACATTTGGACATAAATACGCTCTCATTACAGTCCAAGCTATGTATTGTTTTGAAAATTGCCGACAACCAAAAAGTTATCAATGATTTCCGCTCTAATACCACAGCAATCCTATGTTTGACGTCAAATGCATTTACATCGACCATTTTCGAGTTACATGATTAAAACAAATTCAGATATTAATCACTAATACACACACTACAGAAAGAAACCCGACAGCACCCACATTCAGCTAAGCTTCGGCAAACTCCGGACAGCAGAATTCTAAGTTCGCTGACCTATATCGTGACGTTGCGTCACATGATCGCTCCTCAGCCATTCCGTCTTCCAGGGGCCGTCTCAAAACGACAAGTGCCCGACAATCACAAACAAGTTTGTTTTGTGTAACGACACCACTAGCACATTGATTCATTAATCATCGGTTATTGGATGTCAAATATTTGGTAATTTTATCATAATGTTAAAGAGGAAACCCGCTACATTTTATCATTAGTAGCAAGTGATCTTTATAGGCCTATGCACCATCCCAGACAAGATAGCACATACCACGGCCTTTGATATACCACTCGTGGTGCACTGGGTGAAGCGAGAAATAGCGCAATGGACCCACCGACGGGGATCGATCCCAGACCGACAATGCATCAAGTGGCGCTTTACCACTGGGATGTGGACAATCACCAAAGCGACAGAGTGGTACACACACACACACACACAAACACACACACACACACACACACACACACACACACACACACAGTGTGTGTGGGGGGGGGGGGGAGAGAGAGAAATATTACATTCACGTTTTCTCAAGGTGAAAAAAGTATTTCATCTACGAGTCGTATGCCTCCTTGGCATGTGTACCACTCTGGCATATCAAAGACCGTGGTATGTGCTATCCTGTCTGTGGTATGGTGCATAGCCCTATAAAGATCACTTGCTACTAATGATAAAATGTAGCAGGTTTCCTCTCTAACACTGATAAAATTACCAAATATTTGACATCCAATAGCCGATGATTAATGAATCAATGTGCTCTAATGGTGTCGTTACACAAAACAAACTTTTTTTGTGTGATTGTCGGGCACTTGTCGTTTTGAGACGGCCCCTTGAAGACGGAATGGCTGAGTGGGCGATCATGTGACGCAACGTCACGGTATAGGTCGGCGAACTTAGAAGTCTGCTATCCGAAGTTTGCCGAAGCTTAGCTGAATGTGCGTGCTGTCGGGTTTCTTTCTGTAGTGTGTGTATTAGTGATTAATATCTGAATTTGTTTTAATCAAGTAACTCGAAAATGGTCGATGTAAATGTATTTGACGTCAAACATAGGATTGTTGTGGTATTAGAGCTGAAATCTTTGACAAGTTTTTGGTTGTCGGCAATTGCCAAAAATATACATAGCTTGGTCTCTGACTGTAATGAGAGCGTATTTATGTCCAAATGTCCGTCTAGCTCTCTTACAGGCAGAGTACTCGGGCTAGGGATCAGTGATTTTGAATATCTACTAGCCACAATTAAAAATTCACTAGCCCTACTTTACTTTAAGTTAATTCAATTTTACTAATGGTAATAATGTCACCTAAAGAGGGAGATAGAGCTTAAAAACACTAAGATTGGGGGATGGGGGTGGGGGCAGGATATTCATATTTACAAAATATACTTAAATGCGACATTAGACAACTTTCTTTCACTATCCCAGGCATGGCAATGGTAGTTGTTTACTAGCCCAACATGGAATATCACTAGCCATGGGAGTGGGGCTACCATAGTCTAGAAGCCCTGGTTCAGTTAAATTAATAACTAAATACTTTACATTAATAACAAACATGTCTTGAACTAAAGATAATTTAAACATGAAAAGCGTTCATTATATAGTCACATGTATTATTGTAAAAATTATATATATAATAAATGCTTCGCACAAATTATTACAGTGTTGTTAAAAAGAACAAAGGTATTTTACGTCAACATCTGCTGATTTTATAACAGAAACTGTTTCAGGTAGGTACCGGCCTCGATTGTGTAGTTGTTGCCATTGGATGTAAGGCTGGTAGGTACTAGGTTCGGCAACTGACCGCGGTAGGTACCAGCCTCGATGGTGTAGTGGTTAAACCATCGGACTTACGGCTGCTAGGTACTAGGTTCGGATCCCACCCACAGCTAGTTTTATGTTGGACTATACTAAATAAAATCCCATAGGCGACCATGTTAACGTTTGTGCTTCACAACACTATATGCTATATATCAACCAAACTATGACCCATAAATATCAGTACTACAAGCCCTACCTGAAAGTATTAACTGCAGAAAATGGTACCTTTCATGGCTCATTTTCGTTATAACCAGATGTTTCTACAACACCCCTAGTTTCGCACAAACTTCGAGTACTTTTTTACAGATACCCCATACGTGTTCCAAGCACAAGGCTACTTGACACAGTGGTACTAGATGAAATAAAATTGCATACATTTTTAGCCCAGATGAAACTTTTGTTTTACAACCAACACACTCATATTTATAACCAATCACAAGACTTGTGGTGTTAACGTCTCTATCAAAAGTTTGGTGCACCTCAAACTTTGACCCAGCCGGAAATTAATTGGTTTAGTGTTACCTATACTGATAACATACATTTTTCAAAAGTTTGAGTAATCATGTGTTTTTATTACAACCAGGTTCTGGTGTCTTCTGACATAAATTGACAAACTCACTGAAACTGTTGTTTCTACAGTGCAACCTAATATAATGCACACCTCACACGACACATGCATTATGCACAGTGTTGTACAAATGCAACATGTCATATTTGAAGAAGAAAAAATTAAAATTAAATAATACTGTCAGATGCGTGCGTGTGCTCTGCTATATATGTAGCGACAACATGGATATTCAGAGTACCTCAACTCCGTAAACTTATTCCATTGAAACACATGCACTTGACTGATCCCTAGATTATGAAGATCTTAATAGGCACATCAAAGCAATATCAGTATTAACAAAAACATGTGGCTGGCTGGGGTTAAAACAGCTTCTACTCAACAACCAGCGGGAATCACACTGTTGGCATATTTATAGGTGGACGAAAAAATCGCTGCTTGGATGAAAGCAAGATGAGTTGGTCCCAATCTCGATGGCACACCTTACATCTTCCAGACATATTCGTTTATCATTAATTCAAAATAAAACAATAATTAAAACAAAGCCCCACCCCAATAACTTCTTCCTATACAATGGAATAAAAAATATTAACAGGAAAAAGAGAACCTCTAGAGTCGTAACAAGACCAAATTTCTTTGCATTTTGTTCAAGTTCTTTCAGTTCTTTTGTTCATCCTGAAACTTGGGAGACAAGCAAATTTTCATTTCGGGTTGGTTTCAGAGAGGCTGATAAAGAAACAAGATGTTGTGAATCAGATCAAAACGTCGAAGGTACTCTGTCTTACTCACAAAATTCCCACTTGAAACAACATATGTTAGTTCACACAGGTGTTACAAATTTCAAATGTGAGGTATGTGCAAAATGTTTCTCACAAAATTCCCACTTGAAACGACATATCTTGGTTCACACTGGTTTTAAGAATTTCAAATGTGAGGTATGTGCAAAATATTTCTCACAAAATAGTGACTTGAAACGACACATCTCGGTTCACACTGGTGTTAAACATTTCAAATGTCAAGTATGTGTAAAGTTTTTCTCACAAAATACCCACTTGAAACAACATATATTGGTTCACAATGGTGTTAAGAATTTCAAATGTGAGGTATGTGCAAAATGTTTCTCGAGCAATGGCGCATGGAAACAATATATGAACATTCACAATGGTGTCAAGAATTTCAAATGCGAGGTATGTGCAAAATGTTTCTCACAAAATAACCATTTGAAACAACATATATTGAATCACACTGGTGTTAAGAATTTCAAATGTGAGGTATGTGCAAAATATTTCTAAGTACCATCTTGAAACAACATATGTTGGTTCACACTGGTGTTAAGAATTTCAAATGTGAAGTATGTGCAAAATGTTTCTCAAGGAATACAGACTTGAAACAACATATGAAGATTCACACTGGTGATAAGAATTTCAAATGTGAGGTATTTGAAAAATGTTTCTCACACAATATGGGACTGAAACAACATTTTTAGTTTAAACTATTGTTAAGAGTTAAATGTGATGTATGTGTTAAATGTTTCTCATACAATAGCAGCTTGAATCATCGTATATTTGTTCACACAGGTAATAAACAGTTCAAGTGTGACATGATGATGTGCACAAAATGTTTCCTCATGGTTATCAGCAATCTGTTGATCCATGCAACTGAGAAACTTTTAACACGTTGAAAATGCACAGACTGGGTGATGGGATCAACAATTGTCAAACTGATTTAACATACAACACCAATTTGAAGTGCCTGGTGCCTGTTTGTATTAATTAGAGATGTGTATAGCTCAGTAGTAGTGTGATGGGTGATGGGATCAACACTCGTCAAACTGGTTTAAGTTATTAATTATAGAGGTGTACAGCTCAGTAGCAGTGTGATGGGACATGAGATCAACACTCGTAAAACTGGTTTAACATACAACACCATCTTGAAGTGCCTCCTGTCTGTTCATATTAATTAGATAGGTGTATAGCTCAGTAGCATTGTGATGGGACATGAGATCAACACTCGTAAAACTGATTTAACATACAACACCATCTTGAAGTGCCTCCTGTCTGTTCGTATTAATTAGAGAGGTGTGTAGCTCAGTAGTAGTGTGATGGGTGATGAGATCAACACTCTTCAAACTGATTTAACATACAACACCATCTTGAAGTGCCTCCTGTCTGTTCACATTAATTAGTTGTGTGTGGAGGTGGAGTGTTTTGTATAGTGTAATGCACTGACTTAAAGCCACTAAAATATACTTGGTTACAATAACATTGTTTTACTTCCTATCATAGCTTTGTCGTGATAATGGAACATAGGTCAGCATTTCTCTTGAAAGAAGCCTTACAAATAAAATGTATCTGCCAAATTGTGCGTCAAATTTTATAGACGCATTGCATTTGACAATCTAATAACCACCAAGAACTGTAACAGCGAACTAAACATAGTTTATGCTGGTTATAACAGTGTATATTTTAAAAGTGTGATGTGTCAGTAAAGGAATGTATTCGCAGTACAAGTTTACACATAGTCCTAGTTTATGCTGTTCATAAAACAATCAAGTGTGATGTAACTACCAACTGATTTTAGACACAGTATAACTAGTTTATGCTGGTTATATGATTTTCTAGTGTGATGTAACTACCAACTGATTTTAGACACAGTATAACTAGTTTATGCTGGTTATATGATTTTCTAGTGTGATGGTTCTGCTAAGTAATTTTAGACACTGTACACGTTTAGACAAAATACTAGTTATGATTTTAGACCAGTATAACTTTAGACATAATACTAGTTTATACTGGTTATAAGATTTTCAAGTGTGATGTGTCTACCACAGGTTTCACACACAGTGACTGACTAAAAAATATATGTTATTGCCATTTTATGCTGTTAATAAATTAACAAGTGTGAGGTGTCTACCAGATTAAACTTTTTTAATGTCATGTTATGATGTTAATAAGATTAAGAAAGATGAGGTGTCGATGTGTGCACAACCTATTTTAGTATTTGTCAAGCATATTTTCTGTTGATATTGTAAGTTTATATTCTAGTCATAATACCTTTTTCTCTTTAGGTTCTGTGTGTATCTAAATTATATGTCAATAAACAACTGCTTTTTGTGTTTTTATTTCGAGACCAGTTTAGAAGTTTGAGAAATTTTAATATATGTTTCTTGCGAAATACCAGTAATAATAAACATTCCAAGTTATGAGAAATGGTCTTGGTGATATTATTAGCTTTGAAGCTAAGACGTTCGTCAGTGGAGTTTTTTTAATCTGTCTATCCATCCACCATCTTCTTTTGAAGTATAGGATTTTTCCAAAACTCGATTAACTCTCACTTCCGCCAGCTGGCGCTCTGTGTATGCAGCCATTTCCGGCAACTATTTTGAGACAAACATTGGCACTGTATGGGAACACACTGTTTTGCGATTGGCGAGTATTAACAATAAAAGGGGGCGGGACGTAGCTCAATGGTAAAGTACTCGCCTGATGCGTGGTCCGTCTGGGTTCGATCCCTGTCAGTGGATCTAGTTCTGTTTGATCTAAGGTAATTTCAGTTTCTCAATACCAGAAACACAGACTTAATTAGATATCTTTTCATCGGTAATGTTCGAGCTACCTGATAAAGAACCAAATTAACATATTCATCCTTTCAATCATGTTCCGGTTTGAAGCTTGTGTTTCTTCCTTTAATGTGTGTATTGGTGATTAATATGTGAAATGTTTTATCAGGAAGCTCGAAAATGATTCACGTAAAGATATATGACGTCGAACAGGTTTGTTTTTGTATTAGAGTGGAAATCTTTGATTATTGTTTGGTAGGACGAGATTACGCAGTACTGATATAGTTTGGTCTCTGCCGGTTAGAGGTGATAAATGTCCAAATGTCCCTCTAGCTATCTTACCGTCACAATACTCTGGCTAACATACAATGTGTGTGTGTGTGTGTGTGTGTGTGTGTGTGTGTGTGTGTGTGTGTGTGTGTGTGTGTGTGTGTGTGTGTGCGTGTGTCTGTCTGTGTGTGTCGTATAATAGCTTACATTTTCAGTGCAATCAAGGAATATATGACATTTTTCAGATCAGATATTTTAAGAATTTGACAACTTTGCAAATTTGATGTAAATTAATCGAGGTCACGGCACCAGGTTTATTGACATTTAAGCGAACGTACTATGGTGACACTCCATAATTGACGTATGCATTCAGTCATCAAATAAAAACATTTCAATATTAATTTTACACTTCAAAAGCTTTCCAGCGTTCATGAAACAAAAAACGCTACGCACTACGTTATTTTGATGTAAGGAGATCCAAAATTACGTCATTCCCATTCAAAAACACACCGCGCCACACATTCTGACGTCATGTGAATGTCTAGTAACGGCGGACTGGAATTAAAGTTGCGTGTACAATTGACAAAAACACGTTGTATTAAACGTGCATTGTATGGAATATTTTTATTATTTAAGCATTTAGAACAGAAAATCCCATTACGTTTGGTGCATATAAGATGCCGCACTCCGAATTGGTTTCACTACACTGGCTTTTCTAAGTTAAAAATAAACCCAGTATTTTGAAAGTGGGACACTTTTGCCGGGCTCCCTCTGGGCTAAAAATAGTACGGTTCGGCTATTGTTGCATTACAAACACCGAGGGTATTCTAGCAGCCAATTTTAGCAGACATTCATGGCGACGTTCTAAACATCGGACTCCTACGCATTTCGATTGTTACCTGTATTTCACACATTTTTAAACACACTGTTATGCTAATTTTTATTATTCACTACAACTTACGAATTTTAGAGTTTTAAAGTGTATCTTTATATAATAACAACACAAAAACAAAATAACAACCAAGACTCATTTTCTCAGTCTTATTGTTACTAATATCCGTATAAATACAACTTAACCGTTTTATTAAGCACTTTTATAATATCTGAAGTATCACTTTAAAAATCCGTCTGTACTACGGTAATATAGAATGTCCAAATAGTTTCGTATAGACCACACCACAACACACATTATAAAAGGCGTATGAGTCCGGTGTTTAGAACGTCGCCATGCGTGTCTGCTGAAATTGGCTGCTAGCGTAATTGGCTGCTAGGAAGTGGCGGCTAGAATCCGCTCGGTATTAGAAAATGGCGAGAATTGTTCTAACTGGCTAGTAAGTATTTGAAGATATGCGTTAATGACGACAACTCGCGAGTGAATTAAAAGTGCAGTTATGCTTGTATTCGAACTTAGAACTTGATTGTATACCATTGAAACCAGACATTGCAGCTTTAAGCTTGAGATTATATGATAAAGAGATTATTACTCTCGTGTGTTTCGGTAATGCCAATATCATATATTGCCGATAACACACACACACACACACACACACACACACACACACACACTCTCTCTCTCTCTCTCTCTCTCTCTCTCTCTCTCTCTCTCTCTCTCTCTCTCTCTCTCTCTCTCTCTCTCATATGTATGTATGTAAGTATGAATGTACACATTTATGTATGTATCTATGTACAAACAGACAAAACAAATCCAAAATACACCCCCGCCCCCAGTCTACAAGAATAGAACAAAAAAAAAGGGGGAAATTCCTTCCAACCTAGAGATTTAATAGCAGTCCACATATCGTCGTTCTTGAATAGTCCGAATATCCTTTGTAGTCACCTGATCATTGTTCGCCGATTCACAAGAAAAAAAACAAGACAATTCCAAAACAAATAACCCCTCAGTCTACAACAAGAACTAGAGAGAAGAAAAGGGGCAAATTCATTCCAACCGAGACGATTTATCGCAGTCCGCATATCTTCGTACTTGAATGGTCCGAACAACAGTCCAGAATACATTCCTCGTGACAGTTTCCGTTGTGATCACCGGATTGTTGTTCGGTAAGTTTATTCAGTTGATTACAGAAAATATTCGATGTTTGTCATTTACAAATGACAAACAATGTACAGCTCTATATTCAGGTTCACGTAAGTCACTATTCATCTTTTACACATTGCCTATTTTCAGCCCACAAACATTCAGTTTATTCTCGGCAAATCATCAGTGTCATAATTTGGCACTCGAAATAGAACACGGGTTCGGACTCGTTGGTGTGACATTCCGGTTCGTTCTGTCAAATCTGTCAGTTGGGTTATTTTCCCGATTCAATCTGTGAAATATCACAGCTGGGTTATTTTTCAGTTGCTATTTGTAATGCATTCTGCGGAATACCTTTTAGTAAAATATAAATATTTATATAACGTTAGTTACTAGAAATTTTTAAAAATAACAAGTATTTTACTTCAGTTTCTGGGTTTTTGTGTGTGCGTGTGTGCGTGTGTGTGTGTGTGTGTGTGACGGCAAGTGAGCGCGGTAGGTACAGGCCTTGATGGTGCAGTGGTTCACTCTTAAGACTTTAGGCTGGTAGGTACTTGGTTCGGCTCCTACCCAGTGCTAGTTTTAATGACTCCTTAAGTAAACTTTCTACGTGATTCGTCCCGTGCATATTTCGTCCACTCAAAACTCTTAAGCTCAAATCTCACTTTTGACATTATAAATCTTACTTGTTTCCCATTCATATAAATCGTCGTTTTGGGGTATTAAAACCACGCTTTGGTGTCGGTCCCTTTGATTTTGCCTGTGGTGTATCCCATAGTTTCTCCACGGGCGTGTCTGACCTAACTTTTAGCGATTGCTGAATGGAAGAAAGTTACACCTACAGGTCAGGTATAGTTCAGCAGGAAGTAAACTAGATCATTGTTTTAAAAGTAACACATTCACTAACATTAGTAATGAATTTATAATATAAATATATAAAAACAAAATAATTAATTTTCTTAAAAAAAAAAACACAAAACAAATTAAAATTAAGTATTAAATAATTTTCCAGTACGTAACTAATCAGCTGCAACATTTAAAAACGGGCATCTCCAGTATTGAAGGAGTTAGCAGCGTTAAAAAGGGTACATGTCGTAAGGGCTATAGAGCAAAGGGCCGCAGAGGTCATGGCACATCACCCACTGTTTCATGTCCCCACCCCCGCCACCCCCGCCTCCCCCGAAGGTTCGGGCCCAGAAATACATGTATTGTTATCCACAGACATTCGCCCCATCCCAATGTGGCATGTTAGTATCACATTTTGCACTGTTATACCATAACTCTACTACACTGACATGTTTCCCCATCCATATAGGCTAATCGAAGCAAGAAGTTCCAATAAATTGCAAAATTCCACACATTTGCTGCGCCCTCGATCGTTACACCCGTGACTCAACGGCCGCAATAACTGTGGCCCAACTAGATTATAACATATTTTAATTACGAGATAAATGGTATCTAACGGCCAGTCGTGTATTATTCTCTATATATCATATTCTAATTATTTAGGAGTATACTGTATGTATAAATGAGTTGGGTTTTGGTACCGACTCAGTCTTATTAGAGTTTCTGCGCCAGCTGATGCGTCCTGGGGACCACACTGGCACATTACCCATAGTAGATCCACCCGTGAGAGCACGTGTCTCTGCCAAGATGCGAATCGCACTCTTTGTTTTGAGTGTAATGGTCACCCCTACAATTTTCACACTACATAGGACGAGTACAGGGATTTTCGGGGACCTTTTGGGGTGGGCCGAACCGCACCTAAAACAGATTGGGTGCTCCCTGGTCGATCTACATTTTTTGGCAGAATGCCTCCATTTCTGGCATCTGGCGCATTTCAACGGTTTAGGTATGAATGGAAACAGACGATGTACCACCTCCTTTACCCTAATGGTATCTACCCCCGTGGGCCGGCCCAAAAGAACGTCCAGCAAACCATTAGCCCAAACCGTCACATTGACGATGGACAGGTTTAAATTGGCCTGCCTGAGTGAGGGGAGAAGGGCTCCCTCTTAAACCCCCTTCAAATCAGTCTTAACTAATTTTCTAAGGCTTGAAGGTGTGTGTGTGGGGGGGGGGGGGGGGCACCACCGCCCTGTTGCTTACTACCCCCTCTTGTGACTGTTTGGTAGGGGGTGGGGGCTGATGTTTGGGTAGAAGGGGGCCGTACTTGACTCGGGCCTCCCCTTTACCTAGTAGGTTTCACCTTTCGGTAAAAAGGTGGGGACTGATCTCTGGTCTGCCCCTGGGGGGCTTTAACCCTCGGTTCAAGGGGCGGGAAAGGGTCCACCTCCATTGTTGATAAGTTTACCTTTACCGGAAGGCTAGTATTATGCCTAGCCTTGGTTGACGGCAGTTCCACTCCCCTCCTAGCTTTAACACGTTTAGCCGCGGGGGGTGGGGGGGGGGGGGGGGTATGGATTCGGTTTTAAGAAAAGTTCCGACTGTAGAAGATTTATTGTCCGGGGAAATAACTTGCCGGCGTTTCTTCTTTTTATGAGTAACTTCAGTAAAGCTATCTTCGAGGGGCTCCGGGCACATATCTCAGCTAAACAGCCATCCCAAAAAGCAAGCCCGACCATTCCCGAACTGGCTGACGGAGTCGCGGCAATGATACTGCAACGCTCTCTGACACACCAGCGGAAACGGCCCGTGAGCTGACTGAGTGCCTACGTGTAAATCTTTATTATCCAAAGCCATCCTGGCTATAGGCGCGACATAAACATCAATATTATTATCATAGTAACAGTTGTGCATATATACATAGTGTGATATTTAACAATCAAAATTACATGAATAGAGTATATAAAATGTCAATAGGAGGGTAAACATAATATATTAATTTTTAATGAACATTTCCCTTCTTAGAAAAGCCTTGTATAAATATTTTCCAAGATTGTTTAAAGTTTTTATATTTTCCGAGTTCAATAGTTTGATTAACTTAAACACGGAAGGTCTGACGTAGAAGTATTTCTTTATGTAATTTTATTCTTAGATCATGGTAAAAAGGGCAACTCAGAATAAAATGAATTCGTCTTCGATTGTTTCATTATCACATAGTGTACATAATCTGTTTTCTCTCTGGGGTATTTTTGGCGTCTCCCGACTTCAATACAAAGGCAATGGTCAGATAATCGTATTTTGGTAATCAGTTTGCTGTATACAAATTCAAGGCGTTTTTTTAGATAGTTCTTGACATTATGAGTAGGATTTAGATGTTGATATAAGAATCCTTTAGATGACGAATCAATTATTCTGTTACAATCCTGGATGAAGTGATCCTCTAAACGTTTGTTTAACTGTGAATAAGAAAGAAGTTTTATTTTCGACCTGTTGGCTATCCCATATGTGAGGAAGGCCTACTTCTAGTAGAATATTTTTCACAGAATTTGCCCAATTAAAATCTAGGGAGATTGATATCATCTAATAATAATTCGTAGCAGCTCTTTAAAATACAGTTGTTAGTATTTAATATTTTCAGCCAATATTTAATAATTCTGAATTTTCGAGAAGTGGTTAAAGGAAAGCGACCAAGTTCTGCGAATACCATCATATTAGTACATTTTTTACTTACACCAAGTATTCTTTTGCAGAAATCGATGTGTACCTTTTCAATATCTGTAGCGCTATGGTATCCCCAAATCTCGCAGCAATAGCTTAATATGCTGCTAACATAAGTATCAAACAAATATAACTTAGTTTCTACATTAAGGTTACAATCATTAAATTTTCTCAGCAAACCAAATAAAGCTTTGCGACCTTGATTAGCAATGCATTTTTGTGTCTCAACAAACTTTCCATTGAATTTTAATACCAATCCCAGATAATTGAATTCATTTACTATTTCCAATTCGTTATCCCCTAGATACCACTTTTCATTATCTCGTATAATACCTCCGTTACGAAATATAAGAACCTTGGTCTTATCGGTATTAATACATAAATTCCACTTATAACAATATATATTTAGACAATTTAACATTTCTTGCAAGCCTTCTATACTTTCTGAAAAAATAACTGTGTCCATCAGCATACATTTAGCAATAATAAGTTCAAAATATTTCAATTCGTAAGAGTTATTGCAGTGGTTTACACAGGTCAAGTTCAATATCGTTGACAAAAAGAGAAAAGAGCATAGGCGATAGTGCGTCTCCCTGCATTAAACCCACACTAGTTGAAAAGAGATCAGAGAAGGACCCGTGGTGTTTTAACACATGATTTAACATCATTATACATTGATCTAATTATAGTTAATAGTTTTCCTGTGACACCGTATCCGATTAGTTTATACCAAAGACTATTTCTATTAATACTATCAAAGGCCTTTTTGTAATCAATGAAACAACAATATAAACGTTTTTTAAACATATGCGCTAAAGTGGATGATAGCAGACTATGTATGGAAAAAATTGCATCACAAGTTCCATAGCCAGGCTTAAATCCGAACTGGGCATCAGATATAATATTGTGATTACTGCTCCATTGTAGAAGTCTATTGTTAATAAGAGAAGTAAATATTTTGGATATAACACTTAATAAAGTTTATACCTCTATAGTTGCCTACATCGTTTAGGGTCGTTCTTTTTGTATAAGGGTAGGATGATCCCGTTTGACCAAGAATTGGGGAAATAACCACAATCAATAATGCTATTGAATAGCTTGCTTAAAACGGGTAATAAAATGTCTTTAAATTCTATGAAATATTCAGTTAACAGAAGATCATGGCCAGGGGTTTTGTCTCGTTTAAGATTTGAAATAACATGTTCAATCTCAGCAGGTGTTATTATTTTATCCAATTCTTCAAAAACACTTTCATTATGGGTATTAACTGAGGTATCGTCAAATTCATCTATCATTTGGGTAATATTAACCTGTTCAACATGATCGGTGTTTGTTAAATTTTTAAAATGTATAAAAAAATCGTTGATTGTTAATGACGTATTAACTTGCTTACGTTTGTTCTTAAAACGCTTGAAGAATTGCTTTGGGTTATGTTTTTTCAAATAATGCAACAGGTTACCTTCCTGATATAAATACATTCGTTTTGCTTTAAACCTATATGCTGTTTATATGTTTTCTTTTTTACAGCTAAATTATACCTGTTCTCGAATGAAGAATGCTTGTTAAACAAACATAGAGCCTCCTTGTAACTGCGATATAACTCACGGCACTTATCATCAAACCATGGTTTGTCACGGACTGATTTTAGACAATGACCTCCAACAGTTTTACATTTAACAGTGTGGGAACGTATTGTTTGGTCGAGTTATTTATCAGATGAGTTAAATCAGTAACTGATTTATCAATACTTTCTTTGGTGGGACAAATATTTTGAAGAGAATCTGTAATTGTTCGGACTTTCCGCTTAAACTGTTTTAAATATCAACCTTGCATTCCTCATTCCAGATAGTTAAAGTCATATATAAAGGATTACCTTTATTAACTACCAACTTTGTTAAAAAATGTCAATGAGCAAACAACCTCGATCAAAACAGGGCGCGTGGTCAGAAAACATATTAAAAATCGCACACTGTAAAGTCGCTAACGATATGAAGTATGTCGTTGGAGCATATAGCGTAGTCAATACAGCTTGATCCATTTCTATGATAAAAAAGTAAAACGACCAATATTATCACCAGGTGATCTGCCATTCACAATACGGATACCAGTAGCTTTACACAAGCGTAAACAAGTTACGACCCAAGTTATTTACAGTTTTGTCTTGAGACACTCTTGGCGTTGAACACTCGTCAGAGACATAGTCAAACAGTTCACCGATGTTACGCAACACTTGATCATCAAGCCGATCCAGTGGGATATAATCCGGTTCCGCTCCAGTGCGCGCGTTAAAGTCACCTATACACAATACCTCGCCCTGGGTTTGAAAGTTCAAAATGTCATTGTATATCATATCAAAAATGTCACAGTCATATTTAACATAAAACACATTATTTTCAGGAGGTATGTACACACATAAAATAAATACGTGAAATTTATTTACAAACAGGGATTTGTCAAGTTTAACCCAGCAGAATCCGACACTTCACCACTGGAGGAGTGTGAGTGCAAACATTTTTAACATGCTCATATACCACTAGAGTTTCGAGCATGTCCGTCCCGGGGCCTGTCCCTGGATAGCCAGTGACTTGCTCTGGGACAGAAAAAAACAAAAGATTAAGGGGAGAATTTCAAAATTTACATCCAAAAAAATAAATAGTGGGCCTTTAAAATTTTGATGCACATCTCTAATTAATATAATTAATAAAGAAAATTACACACATTAAATTTGGTCGCTAGACTAGATCGGGCGGTCAAAAAGAAATTAGATAGATAACTAGTTTAAGATGCCCATCCCGAGTCCGATCTCCGATACGATCGGTGGCCTCA
>NC_054703.1:6273517-6368868 GCF_016097555.1 Gigantopelta aegis
GGTTATCAGCTGAATCGTCATCTGTTAATTCATGGAAATTAGAAACCTTTAACACAGACTGGTTTAACTTCAAACACCATTTTGAAGTGCCTAATGAGTTTCATATTAATTAGAGAGGTGTGTTGCTCAGTAGAAGTGTGATCGTTGATGGAATCAACACTCGTGAGACCACTATGCCAGCCTACCCATAACCGTCACGAACATCATGAATAAGGACGAATGTAAAATGGGTGTGGGTGTCAGGACTACACAAGCATGGCTCTGAACAGTTATACTACATTGGTTTTTTGGAAAATTCAACATGGCTGCTGCTCATAGATTATGAGATGTCGAAAGAATGGAAGGGATGTCTAATTTAACGACACACTTATCTAATTTTAATTACAGCTATATGGCATAGGACATATATGTTAAGGACCACACAGATAACGCCAGTGGTAATCTGCTGCTGTTACACAATGGACTCTCTTTCTGATTAACAGCAAGAGGTATTTTGCATGCTGCATGATAGATATGATAAAACATATTACGGCCCACCTGAGCTATTTGCTTGAGTCCTGGTAAGTGTCAAAATTCAGCACAGTCGAAAGGTAGCATGGCACACATACTGCTAAAACCTCTCTCTCTCTCTCTCTCTCTCTCTCTCTCTCTCTCTCTCTCTCTCTCTCTCTCTCTCTCTCTCTCTCTCTCTCTCTCTCTCTCTCTCTCTCTCTCTCTCTCTCTCTCTCTCTCTGCTCACAAGAACATATACCGTTATAACTTATCATTGTTCTGTGCTGATATACGTAATGCCTCATGGGTTTGACACCCAATAGGTGATGTATTTTTCGTGCTGGTGTGTAGTTAAACATTAATTCATTCATTTTAATGCGTCATGGGTTCAACAATAATTTATCCCTGAAACAATGCCACACTTTCTGTTAGAGGATCATATGAAATATCCATTGATGCTAAATAATTACTAGTCCGAAGACTCGAACTTGGACACGTGACAGTATAAGCCTGTTGATCTATACTTCAGGGATTAAAAAGTAATTTAAATATTGAAATGCGAAACCTACGAAATTATCTACTCACAGTACCAGCTAAATTTTATTTGATATTCAGAGGCTTTTGACACAGTGCGATAATAAACATAGTTCTTGTTGGTTATAAGATTTTCAAATGTAATGCATCTATAAACTGTTTTAGACACAGTGCGACAATAAACATAGTTCTTGTTGGTTATAAGATTTTCAAATGTAATGCATCTATAAACTGTTTTAGACACAGTGCGACAATAAACATAGTTCTTGTTGGTTATAAGATTTTCAAATGTAATGCATCTATAAAATGTTTTAGACACAGTGTTTTCTAAGACATCGTTTATGCTGGCTATAATAGTGAATTGTAGTCATATTTCACGTCTAGACATAGCTCTTGTTTATGTTGGCTATAATAGTGAATTGTAGTCATATTTCACGTCTAGACATAGCTCTTGTTTATGTTGGCTATAATAGTGAATTGTAGTCACATTTCACGTCTAGACATAGCTCTTGTTTATGTTGGCTATAATAGTGAATTGTAGTCACATTTCACGTCTAGACATAGCTCTTGTTTATGCTGGCTATAATAGTGAATTGTAGTCACATTTCACGTCTAGACATAGCTCTTGTTTATGTTGGCTATAATAGTGAATTGTAGTCATATTTCACGTCTAGACATAGCTCTTGTTTATGTTGGCTATAATAGTGAATTGTAGTCATATTTCACGTCTAGACATAGCTCTTGTTTATCTTGGCTATAATAGTGAATTGTAGTCACATTTCACGTCTAGACATAGCTCTTGTTTATGTTGGCTATAATAGTGAATTGTAGTCACATTTCACGTCTAGACACAGCTCTTTTTTATGCTGGCTATAATAGTGAATTGTAGTCACATTTCACGTCTAGACATAGCTCTTGTTTATGTTGGCTATAATAGTGAATTGTAGTCACATTTCACGTCTAGACATAGCTCTTGTTTATGCTGGCTATAATAGTGAATTGTAGTCACATTTCACGTCTAGACATAGCTCTTGTTTATGTTGGCTATAATAGTGAATTGTAGTCACATTTCACGTCTAGACATAGCTCTTGTTTATGTTGGCTATAATAGTGAATTGTAGTCATATTTCACGTTTAGACATAGCTCTTGTTTATGTTGGCTATAATAGTGAATTGTAGTCATATTTCACGTTTAGACATAGCTCTTGTTTATGCTGGCTATAATAGTGAATTGTAGTCATATTTCACGTTTAGACATAGCTCTTGTTTATGCTGGCTATAATAGTGAATGGTAGTCATATTTCACGTTTAGACATAGCTCTTGTTTATGCTGGCTATAATAGTGAATTGTAGTCATATTTCACGTCTAGACATAGCTCTTGTTTATGCTGGCTATCAGATTTTCAAGTATGATGCGCCTGCAAAGGATTTTAGGCTCGGTACAAGTTTAGACATAGTACTACTAAATGCTGGTTATAAGACTTTCAAATGTGATGTGTCTACCAACGATCCTAAACTGCTGGTTATAAGATTTTCAAATGTGATGTATCTACCAACGATCTTAGACTGCTGGTTATAAGGTTTTCAAATGTGATGTGTCTACCAATGATCTTAGACTGCTGCTTATAAGACTTACAAATGTGATGTGTCTACCAACGGTCTTAGCCTGCTGGTTATAAGACTTTCAAATGTGATGTGTCTACCAACGATCTTAGACTGCTGGTTATAAGACTTTCAAATGTGATGTATCTACCAAATGATTTTAGAAACAGTAAAGGTTTGACATAGTACTAGTAGATGCTGGTTATGAGATTTTGAAGTGTGATTGTTCAGACTATTTTAATGTCATTTTTATGCTGTTAATAAGATTTACAAATGTAAGCTGTGGATTTGTATTCAAACTATTTAATATTAAATGTTGTCAAACTTATTTTCTGATGATATTGTAAGTTTCTAATCTGATCATAAACACTTTTTATAAATAACTGATTTAAATATTTTCACGTTTTGGTTTTGATTTCGAGACCAGTTTAGAAGGGTGAGCAATTTAAATAAATATTTCTTGTGAAGTAATAACAAACATTCCAAGTCATGGTAAACGGTCGTGGTCGTTTGCTTCTCTATGCCGATTGCGCATCAGGCTACGTCTTGCTCACATACAAGATAGTACATACCACATACTTTGTTGCATAAGTTGTAGAACATTGGCTGGAAAGGGAAATGATCCAGTAATCAAGCTACGTCTTTCCCCACGTGGACCCTTGTATGATTGCCACAGCGTCTATGGTTTCTTTATATGACGATGTGTACGTGCTGCATAAAAGAAAACGTTGACCGAGATCCCGGTCTGTGTTAATGGCCTGATCGTCTTTTCATTTCTTGTCCAAAACTACCCCGCCATAAAACAACAACAAAACAAACAAACAGAATTTATTATTATTATTTTTTTAACAAAAGCAATAGAGCACATTGATTAATTAAGTATCAGCTATCGGATGTCAAACATATGGTAATTTTGACACGTAGTCATGAGAGGAAACCCGCTATGTTTTCCTAATGCAACTAAAGATTTTTTTATGTGCAATTTCCCACAGACAGGAAAGCACACAGGGGTCGAATTTTACTTTTTTGCTTTCGGTTTGGTAGCAAAATTTAGGACACCAAGGCAATTTGGAAGGGCACCAAGGCAAGTTGGAAGGGCACCAAGGCAAACGTTTTGTTCAAAAGAGGGGCATTAAGGAAACTGACTTTCTATTGAGTTTCACAGACAAAAATGACTTAACGTTATGGTATTGGACTCTAGCCTATGCAATTTGTTGGATACCAATGCCTATTAATAACAGTAGAAATGTGATTTACAACACATCCCTCCCCCTTGCACAATTCATTGTTTATGTTCCCACGTTTGCAGCTGAAAACGATCTAGACATTATTCAAATAAACCAGTATATAAATAATTAATGGTTTGCATAATCCATTGAATTATAAGATAACATATATCTTAGAACTATGGGCAATGGGAGCGAGATTTGTACTGGGGTTTTGGCATTTGTTTCTAGATTGACGTCGCATCAGGTGGGCACTTTACCACTGCTCTATGTCCGAGATTTGTACTGGGTTTTGGCATTTGTTTCTCGATTGACCTCGCATCAGGTGGGCACTTTACTGCTGGTCTATGTCCGGGTCAGGTCCCGCCATAGTCGGACCTTTGACTGCGTGTTATAGTCTCTTGATATTTTAGTTTTTTTCTATTTCATAAAATAAATATAATCACAGTCCGCATATCGGTGTACCTTCATGCAGATCGATTCCTTTGATATTCCTTTTAAGATAACCGTACCAGTATATTTTTATTAGAACGGTTGACTGGGGTTGTTTTCTTCTTATTATTATTTATTTATAAACTATAAATAATGCAGAAATTTATCTAGAGGTTGACATAAATCACTCTGTGACTTGTACACATTAGTTAGTTTATCACAAACATTAATGTTATTATGTTAGTCTTAAAGTACCTGCCCTGACTTTGCTGCCGTTACAACTTGTTTATGACCAACACATTGGTTTTGACGATTCAAATTTCATATTAATCATATTGTCATGTTTTATTTTATTTTTATAAGATGTTTGATGATTTTCTAATTGTACATTCCAGTAATTTCGTACATTCGAAAATCTCTACATTATAACACACTAAAGAATAACTCCTATAAAACATTAGCACATGACCACAAACATCCTGGATTTACAGACAATGGTATTCTAAACAAGAAAATGTATTTAATCTGTAATAGTAATCTCTAAATAGTACACGGGATGGCACTATCTTTGATATGTAATAGTAGTCTTTAAACTAGTAAGCGGGATGGGACAGTCATTGATATATACTGAACAAAAAAAGAAACTTCCGATTTGTACATATAGTATTTGTTGTGTTAAAGAATTCATTATGTAATGAAATTATATAGGTAGTATTAGCCTTGAGCTGTATTATCAGAATTCATGAATTTTATCGATTATTTTTGCACTGTTAATCGTCGACAACGTGAAATTCAGTTTGCACGTGCATGCATTGTTCGACATGTCCCGTGTAGTATTCGGTCAATTTGTTTTACTTGTCTTACTGACATTGTTGTCAAGTGAACGAAAACGCTTCAAAATTTGTAAAAATATTAACGTTTTTTACATTGTAGCATTTTTAGTATGCCAAGAATATCCAATAATTTACGCGAACGGGCGGTTGGCATGCTTGATGCTGGCATGTCGACAGAAGACGTTGCAAGGCATGTTGGGAGTTCTAGTCGAGCGATACGAAATTTTCGCATAAGATTTCGAACGACAGGAAGCACCAACGACTTGCCACGTCGTAGACGTCCGCGTGTTACAACGTGTGGTCAAGACCACTATATCATGAACACGCATTTGCGCAATCGATTCCAAACTGCCACTGGTACTCCTGCTAACACAACTGGGCTTCATAATAACCGAAGCAGTGGGCAAACTATTCGTAATCGTCTGCGGGAGAACGGTTTACATGCACGACGTCCTTACGTCTGATGCGTTTTAATGCAAAGTCATCGTCTAAACTGTCTTAATTCGGCACGTGTACCCACTCGTTGGATACGGCGACGCTGGAATACCGTTCTGTTTTCGGATGAATCCAGATTTTGTGTACAACGTGGTGATGGCAGGGTGCGCGTCTACCGTAGGAGAAATGAACGCTATGCTGACTGTTGTGTTCTTGAACGAGATCGTTTCGGGGATGGGGGTTGTGTCATGGTCATGGTTATCGTTCACCACTAGTCGTCATTGATGGCAATTTAAATGTTCAACGCTACCGCGATGACATTCTCGCTCGTCACGTTATTCCTCTGTTCCATAACAACGCCAACATCTCGATTTTTCAGCATGATAATGCCACCTCTCATACAACTAGAGACACTGTAAATTTTCTTAGGACAAATAACATTGATTTCATTGATGACTGGCACGCTAAAAGTCCTGATCTCAACCCCATCGAACATGTCTGGGATAGTCTGGACAGACGATTGAGGCGTCGTCCCAACCCACCCGCTAACGTCAACGAACTTCGTCAAGCACTCATTCAGGAATGGAACAATATTCCACATGCAGAAATCAACACTTTAGTCAATTCTATGTGCCTGCGATGCACTGCAGAAGTCAATTTAAGAGGTGGTCATACCCGTTATTAATTTTTTTTTTTTTTTAACCCCTACCACACTTGGTCAAAATTTCTCCCAGTTTCTGTTAACCTATGGCCATGATTTTTGCACCAAACGATGCATCATGGAACACTCTTTAAACGCACATATAACAATTATTCCCCCGGTTTGTTTTCATCAAGTTATGTTCAAGCAAAGTTAGTGGAAGTTTCTTATTTTGTTCAGTATATAATAATAATCTCCTAAATAGTACACGGACTGGGACTGTCTTTGATATGTAGCAGTAATCTCTAAAATAGTACACGGACTGGGACTGTCTTTGATATGTAGTAGTAATCTCCAAAATAGTACACGGATTGGGAATGTCTTTGACATGTAATAGTAGTCTCCAAAATAGTACACGGGATGGGACAGTCTTTGATATGCATTAGTAGTCTCCTAAATAGTACACGGACTGGAAATGTCTTTGATATGCAATAGTAGTCTCCTAAATAGTACACGGACTGGAAATGTCTTTGACATGTAATAGTAGTCTCCAAATTAGTACACGCGCTGGGACTGTCTTTGATATGTAATAGTAACCGTAAATAAAATGTGAGTGTATCGTTAAATAAAACATCCCCTGCCTTCCTTCCAAAATAGTACACGGACTGGGACTGTCTTTGATATGAAATAGTAGTCTCTATAATAGTACACAGGCTGGCACTGTCTTTCATACTCCTGGGCTGGGGCTGTTTGACACTCCTGTTTGTCACTGGAACTGGATTATTTTACATATTTTAGGTTCTGGGGACGGGCACGTGTTCGTAGAATATAAACTGTTATACAACTCGCAAACACAATACTTTATTTTTGAAAATATCAGGCGAGTGATAAATTACTCTCCTCGTAAGCTACAGGCGAGTCATTTGCATTCCATAGCAAAATTATTGAGTAACCCTGCACATCTTAACAAAAAGAAAGTTTTGAATATAAAAATTGGATAATCAGTGAATGAGGCTGGCTGGGTTTAAAACAGTTTCTACTCAACAACCAGCGGGAGTCACACTGTTGGCATATTTATAGGTGGATGATAACGTTCGCTGCTTGGATGAAAGTAAGATGAATTGGTCCCAAGGTCGATCTCCCAGACATATTCGATGATTATTAATTAAAAACAAATAATAATAAAAACACCCCAATACCTTCTTACTATACGGGAGAATGAAACATATTAACAGGATGCAGAAAGCCTCTAGAGTCGTAACAAGACCAAATTTCTCTGCATTGTGTTTGTCATTTATCTATTTACTGGTTCTGTTTCAGTACGTCTGCTCATCCTACAACTTTGAAGATACATCAATAAATGTTCATTTCAGTTGATGTTAATCAGATGAAAACATATTCTTGTGACAAGCCTTTCAAATGTGAGGTCTCGTCAAAACGTGAAACAACCCTGATCATAAAAAACAAACAGCATATTCTTGTGACAAGCCTTCCAAATGTGGGATCTGTTTAAAGTGTTTCTATCACAAGTGTCACATTATACAGCATATGAGGATCCACACTGGTCAACGACCATATCAGTGTGAGGTGTGTTGGAAGAGTTTTCATAGGAATAAGGACTTGAAACCGCATATGCTGATTCAAACTGGAGCTCTGAAATTCAAATGTGAGGTGTGTGCAAAATGCTTCTCACGTAATACTAACTTAAAACAGCATATGTTGGTTCACACTGGTGTTAGGAGTTTCAAATGTAAGATGTGTGTGAAGTGTTTTTCAAACAATGCCCAGTTGACACGACATATGTTGGTTCACACTGGTGTTAAGAATTTCAAATGTGAGGTATGTGCAAAACACTTCTCACAAAATACTAACTTAACACAACACACGTTGGTTCACACTGGTGTTAAGAATTTCAAATGTGAGGTATGTGCAAAATGTTTCTCACAAAATACCAGCTTAAAACAACATATGTTTGTTCACACAGATGATAACAATTTCAGATTTGACGTATGTGAAAACTGTTTTTCGAGCAATGCCAACATGACACGTCATATGTTGGTTCACACAGATAATAAACCGCTGACGGTTATCAGCTGAAACGCGGTCTGTTAATCCATGTAAATGAGAAACTTTTAACACGTTGAAAATGCACAGACTGATTTAACATACAAGACCATCTTGAAGTGCCTCCTTTCTGTTCATATTAATTACAGAGGTGTGTATAGCTCAGTAGTAGTGTGATGGGTGATGGGATCAACACTCGTCAGACTGGTTTAACATACAACACCATCTTGAAGTGCATCCTCTCTTTTCATATTAATTAGAAACATGTGTAGAGAGGTGTGTAGCACAATAGTAGTATGATGGGATCAACACTCGTCAGACTGGTTTAACATACAATACCTTGTTGAAGTGCAACCTTTCTGATCATATTAATTACAGAGATGTGTAGCTCAATAGAAGTGTGATGGATCATGGGATCAACACTCGAGTCTAGATCTCTTCATATTAGTCAGATCTATTTCAGGTTTTATCAAACGACACCACCTGTCCACGTTAATTAGAGAGATGTGTAGCTCAGTAGTAGTGTGATGGGTCGCGCACATATATACTGACACTCGATGAAAACGCAAATGAGATATTTTTCTAAATTTTGTTGTGATTAATGAAAAATATATTTATTGGACTTACAATAACAGTTCATGAGAGGAAGCCATTGATTGGTACTTTTGTCTGGGTTTTACTCCTCGTTTTGTTCTCGTTACACATACAATAGCAAAGACATAAAATGGTGTGAAATGCGTTCACTACATGCAATGGACGTGAAATGCCAGTATGTGGACACATAAAAGTCACGTAACGGTGTCATATTCCTCGTCACAATAAGAATGCCACGACTCGGAGAAGAACAAAGGGGGCAAGCGTTGGGCATGGTTCAAGGGGGGACTTCGCAAAGCCAAGTTGCTAGGACCTTCAGAGTCCATCCATCAACTATTGGACGACCTGTTGAACGCCATCAACAGACCAGAAGTGTTCGTGATCGACCTCGACCATGTGGGATGAGTTAGGATGTCGTGTACGTCTCCGCCAGCGACTACTGTGTAACGTCGCTGAGCTTGCACAGGCGTTGCAGAAGGAGTGGAGGAACATGCCTGTGGCTTATTTGAGATGTTTGTGCCAATCCTTTCCCCGTCGTCTTCACGCATGTTCACGGGCCAATGGTGAACACACCAGATACTGACCTTAATATGGGGGTTTGAACTTTTCGATTACGAATGCAACTCGATTAGTGATGATAACTGTGCATGTTACCATGTGAATGTATCTCATGAATACCAGTCATTAATGTCGTATTACATTATCCATCAATTCATTAATATTTTTATTTTTATTTTTTTGCAATGAAAAGTTAGTTTTGCGTTTTCATTGTGTGTCAGTATATATTTGAAACATTACTAAACAACTCTACTTGTCTTAAATATATATATATATATATATATATATATATATATTTACACTTTAATAGGCTTTTCACCCGTTTTTATGGGCTTGTCACTTGAATGAAGATGTGACGTCATTTAAAAGTAGTGACGTCACGACAACTATAACAATATGTACATATATATATATATATATATATATATATATATATATATATATATATATATATATACTACTCAAAAGAAGTTAAGGGTCAAAAATATTTGTGCAAATAAAAATAAGCTAATATGCTAAAATTGTGACGACTAATGACAAATTATTTATTTGATGTCTCAAGAACAGAAAGCACAAAACAAAAAACCTTTGCTTGGAAACTAGTTTACTACCCAGATGGAGAAAGCCATGCACCCCCAAAAATGATGTTCACACATGTAGTAGAAGCGTCAGTAACTGGTGTAGCCACCATTAGCATTCACACATTCTTGACAACGTTGGCGCATGCTGTTAACCAGGCGTTGGAAATAACGTTGAGGAATCGCTTGCCATTCTGCAACTAATTGCTGAGCCAGTTGCTGGAGGTTGACGGCAGGGACGTGATGTGATCGAACTCGCCGCCCTAGTTCATCCCACGCATGCTCAATGGGTGACAAGTCTGGTGAATATGCAGGCCATCCATGTGTTGAATGTTCTGCTGCTGCAGGAAGTTGGTCACCACCCTGGCACGATGAGGTCTTGCGTTGTCGTCCTGGAACCAAGCTCCTGGTCCAATCCGCTGCAGAAGTGGAATTACAAAAGGTTGAACAATCTCGTTGAGATAACGCTGACCAGTCAGATTTCCATTAATGATGTACAGAGGGGTTCTCTGTCTCTGCCCATTGTCCACGGTTCCACCGGATATGACGTATGCACCAATCAAGGCGAGCCCTTCTGTGACGGGCAAGTAGCTGTAGTCGGACTACAGGACGCCGACATCGCAAACCTTGGTCTCGCAGACGATTCCTAATGGTCTGGTCAGACACATTGTTGCCTGTAGCAGCTCTGGGTTGATCACGAAGACGCCGTGGGGTCACAAAACGCTGTCACAACGCCGTTATCATCAGGAAAAGGTCTTCTCGTGCTGTTGTTGATCGTGGTCTTCCAGAACGGGAGCGATTCTGAATAGAATTAGTCGTCCTGAACCTCTGCCAGAGTCTACCAATAACACTTTGGCTTACATTTAGACGGTGAGCCACAGATCTTTGAGTGTGTCCATCTTGTTGCCAGCCAATGGCCCTTCCCCTGTCATTCAAACTGAGTTGTCGTCGAACCATCTTCAAATTTAAAGTGATGATAAAAGGAAAATGCTCATCCCTTTTATTGCTAAAATTGGCATACATTAAATAACACTCATGCTAAGCATGTGCAATTAGTGCACGAGGTGTCACAGTGGGTGTATCGAAGCAGGTTGTCAGTTTAGTCTGACTATGTTTTTGCTTCAAATCCATGAAAAGGAAATCTGGGTTAACTTAAAAATGTTTCTAAAGATAAGGGCAATGATTGCATGCCCCTTAATAATGTGGTGTCTTTAGTCCAAATGACAACACAAAGGTTAATATTCTAACCCTATCTGGCCTAAAAAAACATACTTCCAAAAAATTTCAAAAAACAAATAACAATATGTACATATATATATATAAATAATGGGTCATTAATTACGTTATAATTAAATCATGTTGGTAAGCTTGGTAAACACTGCGTATATATGTATGTATGTATATATCTCTGTATGTGGGGTGGGGTGGGGTTTGGAAGGATGAGTCGTGCATGTGGCAGTATATGTTGATATATACTTCAGGGATTAAACAGAAATTTAGATATTGAAATGTGATGCCTGCAAAAGGATTTAGTCACAGTACCAGCTAAATGTTATTTCATATTGATAGCATTTTCAAATGTGACATGTCTTTAAAAGGGTTATGGCACAGTGCGAGCTTAAACATAGTCCTTGCTGGTTATAAGATTTCCAAATATAGTGTGTCTATAACATGTCATATATATGGTGCGAACTAAAACATAGTTTATGCTGGTTATATGATCTTCGAGCGTGGTGTGTCTGCAAAGGATTTTAGACCCAGTATAAGTTTAGACATAGTCCTTGTTTATGTTGTTTATAAAATGTTCAAATGTGATGTGTCTACCAAATGATTTCAGACACTACACGTTTAGACATAATACTAGTTTTGCTGGTTATAAGATTTTCAACCGTGATGTCTCTGCTAAATGATTTCAGACACTATACATTTAGACATGATACTAGTTTATGATTTTAGACACAGTATAACTTTAGACATAATACTACCTTATGCTAGCTATAAGATGTTCAAGAGTGATGTGTCTACCACAAGTTTCACATACCGTGCCTGATTAAACGTTTAATTTCACACGTCGTTAATAAGATCTAGAAATGTGACGTGTCTACCGGGTTAACCTATTTTTATGTCATTTTATACTGGTAATAAGATCTAGAAATGTGAAGTGTCTATTGGGTTAAGCTATTTTTATGTCATTTTATATTGTTAGTAAGATCTAGAAATGTGAAGTGTCTACCGGGTTAAACTATTTTAATGTCATTTTATGTTGTTAATAAGATCTAGAAATGTGACGTGTCTACCGGGTTAAACTATTTTAATATCATTTTATATGTTAGTCAGATTTACAAATGTGAGCTGTAGATATGTGCACCAACTATTTTAGTATTTGTCAAACATGTTTTCTGATAATATTGTAAGTTTCTAATCTGATCATAAAACATACTTTTTGCAGGCTCTGTGTTTATCAAAATTATATATCAATAAACAACTGATTTAAATATTTTCACTTTTTGTGTTTTATTTTGATACCAGTTTAAAATGCTGTACAATTTACATAATTGTTTCTTGTGAAGTACATATAATAACAAAGATTTCAAGTTATGGTGAACGGTTGTGGTGATATTTTTGCTTCGCTATGACGTTTGATAGCTGAGCTTGTATAGGGTTTTTACAAAACCTGGTTAACTCACCTTGCTGCCAGCTGGCGATCTTCGTATGCAGACATTTCCAGCAAGTATTTTTGAGACATTCCTTTTGATAGATGTAAGCGTATCTCAGTTTCTCCAATACTAGAAACCCTAACCACTGGACTACGTCCCGCCCCATCTGATAATATGGTCTGTTAGATCTAAGCGTGTCTCAGTTTCTCCAATACTAGAAACCCTTACCACTGGGCTACGTCCTTCTGATAATACGGTATGTTAGATCTAAGCGTATCTCAGTTTCTCCAATACTAGAAACCCTAACCACTGGGCTAATTCCCGCTCCTTCTGATAATACGGTCTGTTAGATGTAAGCGTATCTCAGTTTCTCAAATACTAGAAACCCTAACCACTGGGCTACGTCCCACTCCTTCTGATAATACGTTCTGTTAGATCTAAGCGTATCTCAGTTTCTCCAATACTAGAAACCCTAACCACTGGACTACGTCCCGCTCCTTCTGATAATACGGTCTGTTAGATGTAAGCATATCTCAGTTTCTCAAATACTAGAAACCCTAACCACTGGGCTACGTCCCGTTCCTTGTGATAATACGGTCTGTTAGATGTAAGCATATCTCAGTTTATCAAATACTGGAAAGCCAAACTTAATTATAATCTTCATTTCTTCCAAACTGGCAGGTCATGGATTTAATGAGTTAAAAAAAAGAAAAAAAAAGAAAAGAAGAAAAACCCAAACTGATACTATTTCCGATTAGCAGCAAGTTGTCTGTTGTATGCACACACATACACGATAGTACATACCACAGCCTTTGTTACATAAGTTGTAGAACACTGGCTGGAAGGTCAAATGATCCAATGAGTCCACCGACGGGGATCGATCTTTGATTGAGGATTAAGCTACGGCTTGCCCTCTATGGACCCCAGTGTGATTGCTACAGCGTCTATGGTGGGTTTATCTGACGATACGTTTCCGTGCAGTACAAAAAAAAGACAATCTCAAAACAAATAATCCTCAGTCTACAAGAACAAGAGAGAAGAAAAAGGTCAAATTCCTTCCAAGCAAAATTTTTTATCGCAGTCCGCATATATTCGTACTTCAATGGTCCGAACAACAGGCTGCAGTACCTTTCTCGTGACGGTTTCCTTTGTGGTAATCCGATTGTTGTTCGGTACGTTTATTTTGTTTACTAGAGCAATTTTCTGCGTTAAACTTTTTCATTGACAAAGAACAAAGAATGCTCAAATCTATCTTCAGGTTCACGTTAGTCACTTTTTATATTTTCTACATTGCCTAGTTTTAGCCTATTCAGTTTATTCTCGGCAAATTCACAGTGCCATAATCTGACATTCGAAATAGAACACGGGTTAGGACTCTCACTGTTGTGACATCCCGGTTCTACCTGTGAATTATCTCAGTTGGGTTATTGTTTCCTTTCCTATTTGTAATGCATTCTGGGGAATACGTTTTTGAAAATATTAATATTTATATAAATCATAAATGCTTCACGTCAGTAGCTACAAATTGTTAAAAAGGAATGCTGGTCAAGTCGCTCCAAGACCAATTCGCCCCAAAACCAATTCGCCTCCTACCAACTCGCCCCCAAAATGTTACCAACTCGCTCCAGTGTTGAGGTAAATCGCACCTGGTCCAATTTCAACTTTAATAATTGACAAACTTAAAAATGGACGTCTACACCTTAGTGTTCTTCCATTTATTAATATTAGTGAAACTCCGGTATTACGACGTCTTATTAAAACTGGTTTTATATTAGGGAGATCGTAATATCGGGTAAACAATAAACTATTACAATGAAATATTTTAACGACGTTTGTGAGTTTGTACACAGTTTCCTTAAAGGAATTATCAGCTAAAGGGGTGGGACGTAGCCTGGTCGTGAAGCGCTCACTTGATGTGTGGTCTGTTTGGGATTGATCTCTGTCAGTGGCCCCATAGGGTTATATCTCGTTCCAGCCAATGCACCGCAACTTGTATGCCAAAGGCTGTGGTATGTGCTATCTGTATGTTTAATTGTGCATATAAAAGATCCCTTGCTACTAATGGAAAAATGTAGCCGTTTTCCTAAGACTATGTTTGACATCCAATAGCCGATGATTAATAAATCAATGTGCTCTGGTGATACCGTTAAACAAAACAAACTTTTGATTAGAGCAACTTTCTACATTTTTCATTTACAAATTAGAAACAAACCTGAAATCTATCTTCACGTTAACGTAAGTCACATTTTATATTTTACACATTGCGTGGGTTTTTTTTGGACCACAAACATTGAGTTTATTCTCGTCAAATTCACAGTGTCAATATCTCACACTCGAAATGGTACACGGGTTCGGACTCTCATTGTTGTGACATTCCAGTTATATCACAATGTAGCAGGTATCGCTGCTTGGATGAAAGTAAGATGAGTTGGTCCCAATCTAGATGGCACACCTTACATCTTCCAGACATATTCGTTTATCATTAATTCAAAATAAAACAATGTGTATGTGCGGGTGTGTGCGGGTGTGAGAATGTGTGTATGTGCGTGTGTGTGTGTATGTGCGTGTGTGTATGTGCGTGTGTGTCTGTGCGTGTGTGTGAGTGTGTGTGTGTGTGTGAGTGTGTGTGTGTGTCTGTGTGTCTCTGTCTGTCTGTGTATGTGTGTGTGTGTGTGTGTGTGTCGTATAATATTTTACATTTTCAGTGCAATCAAGGAATATGTGATATTTTTCAAATCAGATATTTTAAGAATTTGAGAACTTTGCAAATTTGATGTAAATTAATCGAGGTCACGGCACTAGTTTTATTAACATTTAAGCAAACGTACTAGGGTGACACTCCATAATTGACCTATGCATTCAGTCATCTAATAAAAACATTTCAATACCAATTTTAAACTAAAAGCTTTCCAGCGTTCAGGAAACGAAAACCGCTACGCACTAGGTTATTTTGATGTAAGGACATCCAAAATTACATCATTTCCATTTAAAAGGACACCGCACCACATATTCTTACGTCATGTGAATGTCTAGTAACAGCGGACTGGAATTAAAGTTGCGTATACAGTTTACAAAAACACGTTGCATTAAGCTTGAGATTATATGATAAAGAGATTATTACTCTTGTGTGTTTCAGTATTGTCAATATCATATATTTCCGATAACATCCCCCGCCCGACTCTCTCTCTCTCTCTCTCTCTCTCTCTCTCTCTCTCTCTCTCTCTCTCTCTCTCTCTCTCTCTCTCTCTTTCTCTCTCTCTCTCATATGTATGTACAAACTGACAACAAAACAAAATCCAAAATACTCCCCCACTCCCAGTCTACAAGAACTGAACAAAAAAACAAGAGGAAATATTATTTCCAACCGAGAGATTTAATAGCAGTCCGCATATCGTTGTTCTTAAACAGTCCGAATATCCTTTGTAGTCACCTGATCGTTGTTCGCCGATTCACACAGTTTGCAGATGATTTTGTTGTTGTTGATATCTAGATGAACGTAATAAAAGACAATACTTAATTGCTCAGATAATATTTACTGTACTCTCTCTTTTGTACTCAATGGTTCTTAGGCGGAATGTGCGCTTTTTAAAAACAACACAAAAAAAACAACCTAAACAACTAAGAACCCCACCAAACAATGACAATAAAACTAGGGGAGGAGTTGCTACCTATGTTAGGAATAATATATCCCATTCACAAATTAAGATCGAAAGTGGTCATGCAAGTATCGAGGTGGTGGGAGTTGCAATTCATGCTAAGTTGGGGGATGTTAATTTATTTAATTATTATGTTCATCCTACTGCTGCCGGTAATAAGTTAAATTTAAAAAAAAAATTGGCACCAATTGGTAACTATTATAAAAATTTAATTATATTAGGAGATTTTAATACTAAAAATAAATTATGGGGGTCGAAAGTTACCAGTTTGCAGGGCCGGATTGTCGATTCATTTATCGAGAAACTGGACCTTGTATGTTTAAACGATGGTAGCAGTACTTATTTATCTGATACATTCCACACCTGGTCTTGCCTTGATATCACTTTGGTCTCCAGCAATATGGCAGCTGGTTGTGGGTGGGAGGTCTTGGATGATCTGGGTAGTGACCACCTCCCTATTTTAACTTCATTTAATATTCCTGATATTTGGACTAATGATACTAAATATAAATCCAGATGGAATTTTGGTAAAGCTGACTGGTCCCAATTTGGACACCTGTGTGCTAAATTGGATCATGAGCGGATAAAAAATGATAATATAGATAAATTTAATAAAAATTTAATTATAAATATTATGAATATTGCTAAATGTTCCATTCCGTATCATACTAATAAAAGTCAGTTTAACCCAGTCCCCTGGTGGAATGATAATCTGTCCAACCTGAAGAGACAGAGAAATAAAGTTAGAAAAGATTTAAAAAGGAAAAATACTGAGGATAATATAAAAAAGTTTAAAGATATTAAATATAGATTAAAACTCAGTATTAATAAAGCTAAAAGTGCCTCATGGACCCAGTTTTGTGTTTCCCTTAATGGGAACTCAAAGGTTAGAGAGGTGTGGGCGAGGATCAAAAGGGTGAAAGGGAAATCTTCTAATACTAAAATATTGTTAAAAAATAATAATAAATGTAAAAATAATCAAGATAAAGCAGATATGTTGGGTGCCACTTTCAAAAATAATTCAGCTACCACTAATTATAGTAAAGATTTTCAAATTAGGAAGATTAAAATAGAACGATCTAGTCCGATCCCTGAAGAACCCTGCTCCCCGAAAGATGACCCTTTATATAATGCACCATTTACATTACAGGAACTGCGTAGCGCATTTGGTGGTCGGAAGGCCACGGCCCCTGGCCCTGATAATTTTAGTTATATGTTTTTCAAAAATATGCCCACCAAGACGCTGGGTTTGTTCCTGGAATTATTTAATAAGATATGGAGGGAGGGGTACCTACCATTGGAGTGGAAACACGCAGAGGTGTTTGCGCTCCCTAAGATGGGAAAAGACCTCTCCCTTCCTACAAATTACCGGCCAATTTCATTGACATCCAGTGTTTGCAAGACCATGGAATCTATGGTTAATTATCGCCTTATCCACTATCTGGAGGCAAATAGTTTATTGTCTGCTTTCCAGAGTGGTTTTAGAAAACATCACTCCACCACTGACCACATTGTTCGCCTACAAACCGAGGTTAAGGATGCCATGCGGAAGAGGCTCAAAGTTGGTGGAGTGTTTGTTGATATAGAAAAGGCATATGACATGGTCTGGCGACGTGGATTATTGATGAAAATTTATAAGATGGGTATTAAAGGTGCAATGTTCACTTTTATTTCTAAATTTCTTATGCAGAGAACATTTGCAGTTAATGTAAGCGGTTATTTTTCACCCATCTTATTACTTGAAAATGGTATACCACAAGGCTCGGTAATAGCACCTACTCTTTTTGCAATTTTTATCAATGATTTGGCAGAGGTGTTAATTACACAAAATAAAAGTATTAAATCTAAAATAAGTGTTGGTCTGTTTGCAGACGACACTGCATTCTGGAGAATCGCTAATAACTATGAGGACCTAAAAAAAGATCTCCAGGTGGATGTAAATCATTTAGCACTTTGGTCCAGAGCCTGGGGTGTTACCATTTCTAAGACTAAAACTAAATGTATAATTTTCTATAAACAAAGACAGTTTAAAGCTATATTACAACTAAAATTAAATGATATAATGATTAATCAAGTGCAATCGGTCAAATTCCTGGGAGTGATCTTTGACCACAATCTCTGTTTTGGGGAACACATTACTGAGGTAACTAGTAACTGTATGGTATACCTCAATTTATTGAGGGTACTATCTGGAACTCCATGGGGCGCTGACCGTAAAACTCTGCTCATGATCTTCGAGGCATTTATTGTGTCCAGATTGCAGTATGGAGCTCAGGCTTTTGGTTGTGCTAGCCAGACTCAACTTAGAAAACTCGATGGCATATATGGTAGGGCTCTCAAGATAATAGTAGGAGGTACTACCTGTACGCCATATGACAGTGCTCTGGTTGAGTTGGGGGTTATGCCTTTGGCCTTAAGGAGAATCAGGCAAGGGTTAAAATATATTAATAAAATTCGCAGTCTGGTGCCTGGTTCTCCTGTCAACCTACTTAAACCTATAGCAGTAAATGTTAATATAGACAGGGACATATCTGTGGTTTCTTATCTTAACAAGTTCGCTAATGACTTTGGGATTGTGGGCTTGCCGTTGGTTGGGATGGATATTAACCCCACCCCTCCATGGCTGACCGCGGTCCCAATAGTTCAATACCACATCAGAGAGGAAATTATTAAAACAGACAATAATAACTTTAAGAAAATTATCCTTCAATTAGTGTTGGGGGAATTCTACCCTGATGTAATACAGATTTATACGGATGGGTCGAAGGACCCTGACACTGGTAAAACAGGAATGGCCTTTATAATCAACAATGGTAAATCTAAAACTCCGACTGCCATTAGGGCTAGGCTGTCGGACAATATTTCAGTTTATACAACCGAACTGATGGCCATACTGTACTCTCTGAAATGGGTAGAACGTTATTATAATGTTAACAGCCCTACCAGATATGTCCTTCTCTCAGACAGTCTGAGTGCCCTGCAGGCTATAGGAGGAGCCCACAGTGTCAGACCAGAGATAATTTTAAAAATTTATAAAGTATATAATAAAATTGTGGGTGAAGGAGTTGAGCTCACCATGGAATGGGTCCCGGCCCATGTTGGAATACCGGGCAATGAGATGGCCGATGGGTGCACAAAAAGGAGTTTGCTGGACCCTGTGGTCGCCGTACCAGTGGCCCATAATTTTAATGAAATTAACTCTATAGTAGAGCCACAGCTTGGTAAACTGTGGCAGACAGAGTGGGACCACAGAACCAGGTTGTGGCATTCTCTTATTAAACCAAGGGCGGCCCCTCCCGGCCCAACATCGTTTAATGTCAAAGTCACACAAATTTTAGCTAGATTGCGGATGGGTGTCTCATCCGCATTAAATGATACTAAATTTAAAATTAAAGCCAGTAAATCACCAAACTGCTTGGTATGTCACACCATAGATAATGTAAATCACTTTTTGATTGAATGTACCAAGCATACAAAAATTTGAATTAAATTAGTTAATTATTTAAATAAACATAATATAAAGTATACGGCTTATAATTTATTAAACCCGACTAAAGAACATAAGGCGGTGTTGGACAGGTTGGTGATCGCCTTTGTCTACCAATCCGGTTTAAATATTTAAATTAACTATTAGTGGCCCCCAGGCTGGACATCACTAGGCATTGTTAGAAGGTGCGGTGATGGGACCCCTGGGGGCTATTATATATATTATCTGAATTGGTGGGTGCGGCAGTATTACTCCGGTACTACCTCATCTCCCTTGGGAGTTGGAAGGTTATTGTCCGCCCTGCCAACCTCTCTTCCGCCTGACGTGTCAAGCCGTGCCTGGCGTGCTTTATAATGGTTTGCCTATATTTTAAAAAATTGTACCGGATTTTTAAAATCATATATTTTTAAATAAAAATTAAAAATTATTTTAGGAATGATATGTTGTATATATTAAGCATATTTATTTGTATTAATGTGGGTGAATGGTGTTGAATGTATATATACTCCCGGCTGGTAATGGGGGGTTTGTTATCTGGCAGTAACACCCCTCCATCCACGCCGACCAAATATATTGTATATATTCTCTTTAATTTTTAATTTGGCTTTTTTTAAGAAATTGTTAGGTTACTAGCGTGCTCTTTTTAATATGTTTTAATTTATTTTATTCTTGTTTTTAAAGTCTTTTGGAAATAAAAAGAAATAGGAACTTGATAGGGCGGGAAGCTGCTCCTATGCTGACGGATGGTACCTGATAATATACCAATATTCCTCCAGCCAGTGTTCTAAATTAAAGGGTGCCAGCGTCTGTTGAATGATGTAACGTTGTGTTTCTCATGATTACAGAGAGGTGCCTCGGGACTTCTGGATCGACCAAATACGTTTCGCTCTGCCAGGCTGACCGGACGCAACTTCTTCAAAAACCCCTGAGGGTCACTCTCCTAGTGACCCCAACTACCTAATCAACCAACACCGAGAATGGAGGGCACGACGGCTGGGTCGGCGGGGGGCGGGATGCCGGGGGCGGGGGACATGCCACCAGAAATAGGTTAGGCGTTATGCGTAGGCGGTTTTGGCCGTAGGGGGAGATAGGTGAGTCTGGGGGCCTGTCCGCGGCCCCCGGGCGTTTTTCCCCCGGCTTAGGCCACGCTGAAGTTCCCGATAGAATCGGTGTTAAGGTATATCTCTATCTATGATAGATTTCCTTGGGGCCTAGGCCCAACCTCCAAAAAAAAAAGAAAAAACTTAAACATCAAGGGTTAAATGTTTTAAAATTAAATATTTCTTTTTAGAAAACCCGGTCTAAAAATGGCGTAAAAAAAAGTTTATTATAGATTCTATAGGTAAAATTATTGGAAAAGACGTAAACAAATTTAAAATATTTAAAGTCCCATCTCCGATTGGCTGTAAGATCAAAATTGTCCTAATTAACTTTATCACCCCGGACTGGGTTACTGGCATCCAGTGATCGAGCCCGGGGGGGGGGGGGGGGGGGGGGGGGGGGGGTCATGCTTGAAACCTTCGTGGTATAGGAGCATGTTAAAAACTTTAACAACAACAACAACCCAAACACACACACACACACACACACAAACACACACACACACAACCCAACAAACAACAAACAAGGAGTTACCTCCCCAACAACAACAAAATAATAATAATGATAAAATAAAATAAAATACACCAAGCTATTCCCTTTTTTAAACTAAAAAAAACAATATAATAATAACAATTTAAAAAATAAAAATAAAAACGGGTAAAAACCCCCAGAAAAAAAAAGAAAAAAAAAGAAAACAAGAACAAAACCAAGACAATTCCAAAACATATAACCCCTCGGTCTACAACAAGAACTAGATAGAAGGAAAAGGGGAAAATTAATTCCAACCGAGAAGATTTATCGCAGTCCGCATAACTTCGTACTTGAATGTCCGAACAACAGTCCAGAATACCTTACTCGTGACAGTTTCCGTTGTGATCACCGGATTGTTCTTCGGTAAGTTTATTTAGTGTATTACAGCAAATATTCGATGTTTGTCATTTACAAATTACAAACAATGCACAGCTCTATGTTCAGGTTCACGTAAGTCACTATTTATCTTTTACTCATTGCCTATTTTCAGCCCACAAACATTCAGTTTATTCTCGGCAAATCGTCAGTGTCATAATCTGACACTCGAAATAAAACACGGGTTCGGACTCGTTGGTGTGACATTCCGGTTCCTTCTGTGAAATCTGTCTGTTGGGTTATTTTCCCGATTCAGTCTGTAAAATATGACAGTTGGGTTATTTTTCAGTTGCTATTTGTAATGCATTCTGTGTAATACATTTTAGTAAAATATAAATATTTATATAACGTTAGTTACTAGAAATTGTTAAAAATAACAAGTATTTTACTTCAGTTTCTGGGTTTGTGTGTGTGTGTGTGTGTGTGTGTGTGTGTGCGTGCGTGTGACTGCAAGTGAGCGCGGTAGGTACAGGCCTTGATGGTGCAATGGTTGAGGCTGGTAGGTACTTGGTTCGACTCCCACCCAGTGCTAGTTTTAATGACTCATTAAGTAAGCTTTCTACGTGATTCGTCCCGTGCATATTTCGTCCACTCAAAACTCTTAAGCTCAAATCTCACTTTTCACATTATAAGTCTTACATGTTTCCCATTCATATAAATCATCGTTTTGGGGTATTAAAACCACTCTTTGGTGTCGGTCCCTTTGATTTTGGCTGTGGTGTATCCCATAGTTTGTCCACGGGCGTGTCTAACCTAACTTTTAGCGATTGCTGAATGGAAGAAAGTTACACCTACAGGTCATGTATTGTTCAGCAGGAAGTAAATTAGATCATTGTTTTATAAGTAACACTTTCACTAACATTAGTAATAAAGTTATAATATAAATATATAAAAACAAAATAATTAATTTTCTTTAAAAAAACAACAACACAAAACAAATTAAAATTAAGTATTAAATAATTTTCCAGTACTAATCAGCTGCAACATTTAAAAAAGAGCATCTCCAGTATTGAAGGAGTTAGCAGCGTTAACAAAGGATACTTGTAGTAAGGGCTATGGAGCAGAGGGCCGCAGAGGTAATGGCACATCACCCACTGTTTCATGTCCCCACCCCCGCCTCCTCCGAAGGTTCGGGCCCACAAATACCTGTATTGTCATCCACAGACATTCGCCCCATCCCAATGTGGCATGTTAGTATCACATTTTGCACTGTTATACCATAACTTTACTACACAGACATGTTTCCCCATCCATATAGGCTAATCGAAGCAAGAAGTTCCAATACATTGCAAAATTCCACACATTTGCTGCGCCCTCGATCGTTACACCCGTCACTCAACGGCCGCAATAATTGTGGCCCAACTAGATTATAACATATTTTAATTACAAGACAAATGGTATCTAACGGCCAGTCGTGTATTATTCTCTATATATCATATTCTTATTATTTAGGAGTATACTGTATATATAAATGTAAAACCAATTTTCCAAATGTAACCACAGATGGAAGCTCTCTGGTCAAAAACAGGCCTGAAATTACTCTAACTAAACCGAGAGCAGTTAGCTAGCAGAAGTTAGTAAATGAGGTGTACCTGAGGTTGCGCCGGCGTAGGTATTACGTTGAAAATACTGAGTTGGGTTTTGTACCGACTCAGTCTTATTAGAGTATTTGCGCCAGCTGCTGAGTCCTGAGGACGAGGGACTGGCACATTACCCCTATTAGATCCATCCGTGAGAGCACGTGTCTCTGCCGAGATGCGGAACGCACTCTTCGTCGTGAGTGCAATGGTCACCCCTACAATTTGCACACGACATAGGGATTTTCGGGGGACCCTTTGGAGTGGGCCGAACCGCACCTAAAACAGATTGGGTGCTCCCTGGTCGATCTACATTTTTTTTGGACAGAGTGCCCCTATTTCTGGCATCTGGCGCATTTCAACGGTTTAGGTATGAATGGAAGCAGACGATGTACCACCCCCTTTACCCTAATGGTATCTACCCCCGTTGGCCGGCCCAAAGAACGTCCAGCAAACCATTAGCCCAAACCGTCGCATTGACGATGGACAGGTTTAAATTGGCCTGCCTGAGTGAGGGGAGAAGGGCTCCCCCTTGAACCCGGTTCAAATCAGTCTTAACTAATTTTCTAAGGCTTGAAGATGGGGGGGGGGGGGGGGGGGCACCACCGCCCTGTTGCTTACTACCCCCTCTTGTGACTGTTTGGTAGGGGGTGGGGGCTGATGTTTGGGTAGAAGGCGGCCGTACTTGACTCGGGCCTCCCCCCTCCCTACTAGGTTTCACCTGACGGTAAAAAGGTGGGGACTGATCTCTGGTCTGCCTCTGGGGGGCTTTAACCCTCGGTTCAAGGGGCGGGAAAGGGTCCACCTCCATTGTTGATAAGTTTACCTTTACCGGAAGGCTAGTATTATGCCTAGCCTTGGTTGACGGCAGTTCCACCCCCCTCCTAGCTTTAGTACGTTTAGCCGCGGGGGGTGGGGTGGGGGGTGGGGGGTGGGGTCTATGGATTCGGATTTAGGGATTTCGAAAATGAATTTAAGAAAAATTCCCACTGTAGGGGATTTATTGTCCGGGAAATAACTTGCCGGCGTTTCTTCTTTTTATGAGTAACCTCAGTAAAGCTATCTTCGAGGGACCCCGGGCACACGGCGACATGTCAGGCAGCATTGTGATCTAGAAGCGGGATGAGCACCAGAGGAATCGAAATTACCTCTATTTGCCGAAGTGCGGACCTGGGCGGATACACTTCTCTGTGGTGTCTCTGCTAAGTGAATCCCCGATTCAGTGCCTTTCGAATTACTAACAACAGTAGTGGCCTTGAACTGGGGGGAGACTGTTTTGTTATGTGTTCATGGTTGTAACAAGGCCAGTAGTAGGGGCCTTGAACTAGGGGGGAGACTGTTTTGTTTATGTGTAAGAATAACGGCAAACTCATCTTCGCTGTCTGGGTGGGGCCTGATGTTCAAAATTGACCCTAGGGCTGCAAGGTTGGGGAGGGGGGGGGGGGGGAGGGGGAGGCAAAACATATCATGAATGTTTGTCCATTAGGGAGTTGTGAATAAAAGAAAACAGCTTTTTTGAATGTCCCTGATGTGGAAGTTTTTGTAATTCCAAAACTGTCTGTTGAACAAATTGGAGCCCATAGGGGGTGGGGTCTAAAGATCCGAAATATACTCTCCTCAAACCTGGGATGGTTGGAATTTCTGTTTTACTTTTTGACATGTTAGCTTTTACTATTTTCAAATGGTTGGGGAGAGGTTATGCAGGGGCACCACTCAGAACAGCGAAAGGGTTGCTGGTTGGAATGGGATATACAATGTCACCAGTATTTATACTATTTGACTCACCTCCCTTTTTCATCTGTCTTGTCACCTCCGACCGCACTATTGGTGCCTTCCCTTTCCTGCTCTCTCCTAGCTTGGGTCTCGGGGGTGGCGTCGGCGACTTTGGTGAGAGTGATAGCTCGGCCGAGAGGGTCTGTGAGTCAGATTGGGGTGCCATGACCCCCGTGCCCCACATGGCTACACAACTGTAATCATTGAATCACTATACTAGTGTCCAAACATGGAGTGTGGTTTGGGTTGAAGCAGCTTTGAGTCAACAGACATATTTGTAGATGGACGATCGAGCACTTTCGATGTGAAGGACTGGAAACATGTCATGAACTAGATACAAAGATAAATGTTGTCTTTCAGACTCGTTAGTTGATGATTAATTAAAACAAAACAGCCAAAAATCAATACTTGCTTACTAGATATTAAAGAAAACATACACACAAAGACAAATATTAACAGGAGAGAGAGAGAGAGAGAGAGAGAGAGAGAGAGAGAGAGAGAGAGAGAGAGAGAGAGAGAGAGAGAGAGAGAGAGAGAGAGAGAGAGTGTGTGTGTGTGTGTTTCTAGTGTTGTAACAAAAGAAGATGTTTCTTGGCATGTTGCTCAAGTCTTCGATTCTGTTTCATTTATCCATCTACTGGTTCTCTTTTAGTACTACAACTTTGAATTTGAAGACACATCAGTAAGTTTTCATTCCAGGCTTTTTTCAGAGATGCTGCTAAACAAACACGATGTTGTGAATCAGATCAAAACGTTAAAGGTCCTCTGTCTTAAAAAAACCCTCAAATATATCTTGTAGTCATGATATATGTGCTGAACATGAGATCTCGTCAAAACATTGTGAAAACATCCTTGATCTGGAAGAACAAACATCAACACAGTCTTGCGAGAAGCCTTTTAAATGCGGGATGTGTTTAAAGTGTTTCGCTTACAAGTGTCACATTATGCAGCACTTGAGGATCGACTGTGAAGAAATACCATACCAGTGTGACGTGTGCAGTAAGTGTTTTGGTGAGAAAAGGTACTTGAAAAAGCATGTCTTAATTCACACTGGAGTTAAGAAATTCAAATGTGAAGTGTGTATGAAATGTTTCTCACAAAATGCCTACTTGAAACAGCATATGTTGGTTCACACTGGTCTTAAACATTTCAAATGTGAGGTATGTGCAAAATGTTTCTCACGAAATATGCACTTGAAACAACATATGTTGGTTCACACTGGTATTAAGAATTTCAAATGTGAGGTATGTGCAAAATGCTTCTCACAAAAGACCGACTTGAAACGACATATTTTAGTTCACACTGGAGTTAGGAATTTCAAATGTGAAGTATGTCCAAAATGTTTCTCATGCAATACGCACTTGAAAGAACATATGTCGGTTCACACTGGTGTTACGAATTTCAAATGTGAGGTATGTCCAAAATGTTTCTCAAGTAATCGTAACTTGAAACAACATATGTTGGTTCACACTGGTGTTAAGAATTTCAAATGTGAGGTATGTGCAAAAAGTTTCTCAAGTAATGCTAACTTGAAACAACATATGTTGGTACACACTGGTGTTAAGACTTTCAAATGTGAGGTATGTGCAACATGCTTCTCACTAAAGACCAACTTGAAACAACATATGTTTGTTCACACTGGAGTTAGGAATTTCGAATGTGAAGTATGTGCAAAATGTTTCTCACGCAATACGCACTTGAAACAACATATGTCGGTTCACGCTGGTGTTAAGAATTTCAAATGTGAGGTATGTGCAAAATGTTTCTCACGAAATACGCACTTGAAACAACATATGCTCGTTCATACTGGAGTTAGGAATTTCAAATGTGAGAGATGTGAAAAATGTTTCTCAAGTAATTGTAACTTGAAACAACACATGTTGGTTCACACTGGTGTTAAGAATTTCAAATGTGAGGTATGTGCAAAATGCTTCTCACAAACGTCCGACTTGAAACAACATATGCTTGTTCACACTGGAGTTAGGAATTTTAAATGTGAGAGATGTGAAAAATGTTTCTCAAGTAATCGTAACTTGAAACAACATAAGTTTGTTCACACTGGAGTTAGCAAATTTTAAATGTGACAGATGTGCAAAATGTTTGTCACGAAATACGGACTTGAAACAACATGTTGGTTCATACTGCTGTTACGAATTTCAAATGTGAGGTATGTGTACAATGTTTCACAAGTAATCGTAACTTGAAACAACATATGCTGGTTCACACTGGTGTTAAGAATTTCAAATGTGAAGTATGTGCAAAATGTTTCTCACGCAATACGCACTTGAAAGAACATATGTCGGTTCACACTGGTGTTACGAATTTCAAATGTGAGGTATGTGCAAAATGTTTCTCAAGTAATCGTAACTTGAAGCAACATATGTTGGTTCACACTGGTGTTAGGAATTTCAAATGTGAGGTATGTGCAAAATGTTTCTCAAGTAATGCTAACTTGAAACAACATATGTTGCTTCACACTGGTGTTAAGAATTCAAATGCTAGGTATGTGCAAAATGTTTCTCACGAAATACGCACTTGAAACAACATATGTTGGTTCACACTGGTGTTAAGAATTTCAAAAGACCGACTTGAAACAACACATGTTTGTTCACAATGGTGTTAAGAATTTCAAATGTGAGGTATGGGCAAAATCTTTCTTACGAAATACCATCTTGAAACAACATATGTCTGTTCACACAGGTGTTAGGAATTTGAAATGCTAGGTATGTGCAAAATGTTTCTCACAAAATACCTACTTGAAACAAGATATGTTGGTTCACACTGGTGTTAAGAGCTTCCAATGTGAGGTATGTGTAAAATGTTTCTCAAGTAATATCAGCTAACGACTTATGTTACTTCATAGTGCTATTAGAAGTTTCAAATGTGAGATATGTGCAAAGTGTTTGTCAAGTAATTGTAACTTGAAACAACATGTGTTTGTTCACACTGGTGATAAGAATTTCAAATGTCAGGTATGTGAACATTGTTTCTCACACAATATCGACCTGAAACAACATATTTTGGTTCACACTATTGTTAAGAGTTAAATGTGATGCATGTGCTAAATGTTTCTCATACAATAGCAGCTTGAATCATCGTATGTTTCTTCACACAGGTAATAAACAGTTCAAGTTTGACACGATAATGTGCACAAAATGTTTCCTCATGGTTATCAGCTGAAATGACATCTGTTAATTCATGCAAATGAGAAACGTTTAATACGTTGAAAATACACAGAGTGGTTTAATATACAACTCCTGTCTGTTCATATTAATTAGAGAGGTGTGTAGTTCAGTAGTAGTGTGATGGGTAATGAGATCAGCCTCCTGTCTGTTCATATTAATTAGAGAGGTGTGTAGCTCAGTAGTAGTGTGTTGGGTCATAAGATCAACACTCGGCAGACTGATTTAACATTCAACACCATCTTGAAGTGCCTCCTGTCTGTTCATATTAATTAGAGAGGTGTGTAGCTCAGTAGAAGTGTGATGGGTCATGGGATCAACACTTGTCAAACGGATTTAACATACAACACCATCTTGAAGTGCCTCCTGTCTATCCTTAAGGCGACATAAAGATGTATGTACGTCAGCAGACGTGTGAAGGTCATGAAATCGATACTCGTCATAAGACCTATTTTAGGATTTATCACTCACACTAGGCCAGCCTTCCCGTAGCTTTCACCAGTATCATGAATAAGAACGAAGGTAAAATGGTTGAATGTGGTTCAGTATTCGCTGTGGGTATTAGGACTACTCAAGTATGGCTATGAACAGCTAAACTACATTGGTTGTCTGAGAAATATAAATTACAAGTTTAGACATAGTCCTGGTTTATGCTGTTTATAAAATTTCAAATGTGATGTGTCTGCCAAATGAATTTAGACACAATATAACTTTAGACATAACACTGGTTTATGATTTTAGATGGAGTATAACTAGACATAATACTAGTTTTTGCTGGTTATAAGATTTTTAAGTGTTATGTGTCACAGGTTTCACACACAGTGCCTGTTTAAAACAAAATTAATTTCATGTTATGCTGTTAATAAAATGTACAAATGTGAAGTGTCTACCAGATTAAACTACTTTAATGTCATTTCATGCTGTTAATAAAAGTTATAAATGTGAAGTATCTACCAGATTACACTATTTTAATGGCGTGTTTTCGTCTTAACAAGATTTACAAATGTGAGGTGTCGAAGTGTACACAATATATTTTAGTATTTGTCAATCATGTTTTCTGCTGTTATTCTAAGTTTACTGTAGGCTCTGTGTGTATCAAAATTGTATATCAATAAACAACTGATCTGAATGTTTTCACTTTTTGTTTTTCATTTTGATACCAATTTAGAATTTTTTACAATTTAAATAAATGTTTCTTGTGAAGTAATAGCAAAATGACGCTGTCTGAAATAATACTTCATTTCAGCTTTGTAATGTGGTACGTTAATCACAAAACTGTACTTCAATTCAGATTTGTAATGTGGTACATTAATCACAAAAAAATACGCCAGTTCAGCTTTGTAATGTGGTACGTTAATCACAAAACAAATACTTCAGTTCAGCTGTGTAATGTGGTACGTTAATCACAAAACAAATACTTCAGTTCAGGTTAGTAACGTGGTACGTTAATCATAAAACAATACTTCAGTTCAGCTTTGTAATGTGTTACGTTAATCAGAAAACAAATACTTCAGCTTTGTAATGTGGTATGTTAATCACAAAGCAAATACTTCAGTTCAGCTTTGTAATGTGGTACGTTAATCACGAGACAAATACTTCAGTTCAGCTTTGTAATGTGGTACGTTAATCACGAGATAAATACTTCAGTTCAGCTTTGTAATGTGGTACGTTAATCACAAAACAAATACTTCAGTTCAGCTTTGTAATGTGGTATGTTAATCACAAAACAAATACTTCAGTTCAGCTTTGTAATGTGTTACGTTAATCACACATCAAATACTTCAGTTCAGCTATGTTATGTGATACGTTAATCACAAAGCAAATACATCAGTTGAACTTTGTAATGTGATATGTTAATCACGAGACAAATACTTCAGTTCAGCTTTATAATGTGGTACGTTAATCACAAAACAAATACTTCAGTTCAGCTTTGTAATGTGGTATGTTAATCACAAAACAATACTTTAGTTCAGCTTTGTAATGTGGTACGTTAATCACAAAACAAATACTTCAGTTCAGCTTTATAATGTGGTACGTTAATCACAAAACAAATACTTCAGTTCAGCTTTGTAATGTGGTATGTTAATCACAAAACAATACTTCAGTTCAGCTTTGTAATGTGGTATGTTAATCACAAAACAATACTTCAGTTCAGCTTTGTAATGTGGTACGTTATTCACAAAACAAATACTTCAGTTCAGCTTTGTAATGTGCTACGCTAATCACGAGACAAATACTTCAGTTCAGCTTGGTAATGTGGTACGTTAATCACAAAACAATACTTCAGTTCAGCTTTGTAATGTGGTACGTTAATCACGAGACAAATACTTCAGTTCAGCTTTGTAATGTGGTATGTTGATCACAAAACAAATACTTGATTTCAGCTTTGTAATATTGTATGTTAATCACAAAACAAATACTTCAGTTCAGCTTTATAATGTGGTATGTTAATCACGAGACAAATACTTCAGTTCAACTTTGTAATGTGGTATGTTAATCACAAAATAATACTTCATTTCACCTTTGTAATGTGGTATGTTAATCACAAAACAAATACTTGAGTTCAACTTTGTAATGTGGTATGTTAATCACAAAACAATACCTCAGTTCAACTTTGTAATGTGGTATGTTATTCTCAAAACAAATACATGCCATAGCAAATCCGTGTGTATACTATGACTAATGCACGGCTAAATAGTCTTATTACAGAAGCTATATTTTAATGAAACGTTGGACGCATGTTAACACCCCTGATGTGACTGCTATAATAGACTCCTCCAGTGGTCGATCCATAGCCTTAAGGTTGGGCGGGAAATCTTATTGAGTGACTCTTATTAAAATAATTTGTATTTTCTGTCATTTTTGCGAATTTTAACTTCATAAAAACATTTAATGTAACTCAGAACATGGACATCCCCATCACCAGTAGCCGACTAACGATAGAACATCCAGACGATATCAGTGTTGAGTGTATGCAGAGCGATTGTCGCGTACTATATACTACAACAAACATACTGAGAAACGAGGAAGAACTCAAACCAAACGAGATTATGGCCCTTGTCGACGACGATTTCAACGTCAAAAACTATTAACACAGTCTATATCATTACGTGCTATGTACATGATGTAGCTCACAGACCGGACCAAGTCGACGGTTCGGGACCAGTCTTGGTTGGGGCTAGGGCGGGGGCGTTGCACACGACCCTATTAAATAAGTCCGAGTGCGCGGATATTGCACACGGCTTTAGTAGGGCCACGGTCACGACAGGTATCCACTATGGGCGATCATTGTACTCGTCAAGCCTAGGGTGACACACACCTGCACACCAAGGTCATTGTCCTCTAAGTAGATCAGGACCAGTCTAAGTAGGTCAGGGCCCGGTCATGGTCGCGTTTATGTATAATGTCAGTCTGTATAATAACTCGGAAAACGGCGATCACGCGCTTATGAAACTTTATTTCAACACTACAGTTTGATGTGGTACAGTCTCGTCATAAACTATTTCAAAGGGTGGGGGTAATATTTAATTACTGTAGCTAAAATAGACCTAGTTAGGTCACAAAAAGGAATGATATTTATTGGGGGGGGGGGGGGGGCATGTCCCAAAATCCCCCGCCAAGTAAGTGACTCCCATGTCAACACACATTACACACCTGGATTCACCGGTCTTGGCTCCCAGTGTTTCAGTTGCTACAAGTCGAAGTAGAACAGTGATTCGGACTGATCATTACTAACAAGCAATCCATTCCGTCAGTTTGACATAGCTTATTGTTTTCATCTAGAAGGGAGTCATATTAATCCCTCTCCCTCCCACCCCCCAACAAAAAGAAGAGAGAAAAAAAGAAGTGTTTTCGAGAACAGGTCGGCCGGGAAAGGCACTTAATGATCATCACACAAATTCAAGTTCCAAATCGTCAATAGTGGTAATGTCTACGAGGTCTTTTGCGCCAAAACTGCCATCTCCGTCATAAATTCTGAACTGTAGCCCAGTAGAGCATTGAATCCTCAAGCAGGAAGCAGTACATTCCAAAGACTGACGAACGTTGCCGAACTCTTGATGTGTCGAACGATGTGATACTTCAGCGCATCGAATAGACCAGTAGAAAACTTCGGCTCTCGCACGGTGCATTTGCCGATTTCCTGATTAAAATTTTTCAATAGTTTATATTCCACTTTCAGACATGTCAAAGATCTCATTTGGACTTGAATCTACTATGGAAATAATAGATCAATAAAAATAATGATTAATGAAAAATGAAAAAAGCCTCATGTGTTTTTAAAATTGTTCGGACGCAAATCTATAACATTCATTCTCTTGGCCAAAAATGAGCGCTTTACCACTGGGTTACGGCCCGCCAAAAATTTAGTTAAATAATAGATATTTAACAATCAACGAAGCCAGCTCTGCCTCACCCTACACCCCGCCAAAATACAATTTATATATACAAAAGTGTGCCATAATTGTTTTTAATCTCTTATTATAGCATACTATATGTGTGTGTTTGTTAGTGGCGTAGCCAGTGTGTGTGTGTGGGGGGGGGGGGGGGGGCATGAATCTCGGGAAATGTTTACCTTTTCGCTTATTAATAACATTAAAAAGGTTCCTGTGTTATATCCCACTACATAGGTGCCCCCCCCCACCCCAATACAAAATGTTGCCTACGCCACTGGTGTGTGTGCGTGTGTGTGTGTGTGTGTGTGTGTGTGTGTGTGTGGACCCGTACTATGTATGTATGTACGTGTGTACGTATGTATGTATGTATGTATGTATGATTTTATAATATAAAATAATTTAAAATAAAAATGATTGGGGTGCCATGACCCCCCTGCCCCACCTGACTAATCGACTAATCATTGAATCACTATACTAGTATCCAAACATGGAAGGTGGTTGGGGTTGAAGCAGCTTCCAGTCAACTAATGTATTTGTAGATGGACGATCGAGCACCTTCGATGTGAAGGACTGGAAACATGTCATGAACTAGATGCAAGGATAAATGTGGTCTTTCAGACTCATTAGTTGATGATTCATTCAAACAAAACAGTCAAAAATCAATACTTGCTTACTAAATATTAAAGAAAACATTAACACAAAGAGAAATATTAACAGGAGAGAGAGAGAGAGAGAGAGAGAGAGAGAGAGAGAGAGAGAGAGAGAGAGAGAGAGAGAGAGAGAGAGAGAGAGAGAGTTTTAGGGGTCAATAATTTGGTGCAGTATGTGTACCTTGCTACCTTTTGACTGCTGTATTTTGACACTTACAAGTACTCAAGAAAATAGTTGTAGGAAAAGATTAAGTTTCTTGGCATATTGCTCAAGTCTTTGATTCTATTTCATTTATCCATTTACTGGCTCAGTTTCAGTACTACAACTTTGAATTTGAAAACACATCAGTAAGTTTTCATTCCAGGCTGGTTTCAGAGAGGCTGGTAGAGAAAAAAGATGCTGTGAATCAGATCAAAACGTTAAATGTCCTCTGTCTTAAAAAAACCACCCTCAAATATGTCTAGTAGTGCTGAACGTGAGGTCTCGTCAAAACATTGTGAAAACATGCTTGATCTGGAAGAACAAACATCAACACATTCTTGCAGAAGCCTTTCCAATGTGGGATGTGTTTAAAGTGTTTCTCTTACAAGTGTCACATTATGCAGCATATGAGGATCCACACTGGTGAACGACCATATCAGTGTGAGGTGTGTTGGAAGAGTTTTGGTGAGAAAAGATACTTGGAAAAGCATATCTTAATTCACACTGGAGTTAAGAAGTTCAAATGTGAGATGTGTGAAAAATGTTTCTCACAAAATACCTACTTGAAACAACATATGCAGGTTCACACAGGTGTTAAGAATTTCAAATGTGAGGTATGTGAAAAATGTTTCTCACACAATATCACCTTGAAACAAGATATGTTGGTTCACACTGGTGTTAAGAATTTCAGATGTGAGGTATGTGAAAAATGTTTTTCAAACAATGGCAACGTGAAACATCATATGTTTGTTCACACAGGGAATAACCCTTTCAAGTGTGACACGTGCACAGAATGTTTCTCTCACGGTTATCAGCTGAAACGTCATCTGTTAATTCATGGAAATTAGAAACCTTTAACACAGAATGTTTCTCTTATGGTTATCAGCTGAAACGTCATCTGTTAATTCATGGAAATTAGAAACCTTTAACACAGAATGTTTCTCTTATGGTTACAGCTGAAACGTCATCTGTTAATTCATGGAAATTAGAAACCTATAACACAGACTGGTTTAACTTCAAACACCATTTTGAAGTGCTTAATGAGTTTCATATTAATTAGAGAGGTGTGTTACTCAGTAGAAGTGTGATGGCTAATGGAATCAACACTCGTGAGACAATTATGCCAGCCTACCCATAACTTTCACGAACATCATGAATAAGGACGAATGTAAAATGGTTGAATATGGTTCTTTGTTCGCTGTGGGTGTCAGGACTACACAAGCATGGCTCTGAACAGCTATACTACATTGCTTTTGTGGAAAATTCAACATGGCTGCTGCTTATAGATTATGAGATGTTGAGAGGATGGAAGGGATGTCTAATTTAACGCCACACTTATCTCATTTTAATTATGGCTATACGGCATAGGACATATATGTTAAGGGCCACACAGATAATGCGAGAGGTAACCTGCTGCTGTTACACAATGGACTCTCTGATTAACAAGAATAGGTATTTTACATGCTGCATACTAGATATGATAAAACATACTACGGCCTTTGTTAACCAGTTGTGGAGCACAGGATGGAATGAGAAATAACCCAATAGGCCCACCTGAACTATTTGCTTGAGTACTTGTAAGTGTCAAAATTCAGCAGTCAAAAGGTAGCAAGGTACACATACTGCACCAAATTGCTGACCCCTAAAACTCTCTCTCTCTCTCTCTCTCTCTCTCTCTCTCTCTCTCTCTCTCTCTCTCTCTCTCTCTCTCTCTCTCTCTCTCTCTCTATACTTCAGGGATTAAAAAGTAATTTAAATATTGAAATGCGAAACCTACGAAATTATCTACTGACAGTACCAGCTAAATGTTATTTGATATTCAGAGGCTTTTGACACAGTGCGATAATAAACATAGTTCTTGTTGGTTATAAGATTTTCAAGTGTAATGCATCTATAAAATGTTTTAGACACAGTGCGACAATAAACATAGTTCTTGCTGGTTATAAGATTTTCAAATGTAATGCATCTATAAAACTGTTTTAGACACAGTGCGACAATAAACATAGTTCTTGCTGGTTATAAGATTTTCAAATGTAATGCATCTATAAAATGTTTTAGACACAGTGCGACAATAAACATAGTTCTTGCTGGTTATAAGATTTTCAAGTGTAATGCATCTATAAAATGTTTTAGACACAGTGCGACAATAAACATAGTTCTTGTTGGTTATAAGATTTTCAAGTGTAATGCATCTATAAAATGTTTTAGACACAGTGCGACAATAAACATAGTTCTTGCTGGTTATAAGATTTTCAAATGTAATGCATCTATAAAATGTTTTAGACACAGTGCGACAATAAACATAGTTCTTGTTGGTTATAAGATTTTCAAGTGTAATGCATCTATAAAATGTTTTAGACACAGTGCGACAATAAACATAGTTCTTGCTGGTTATAAGATTTTCAAATGTAATGCATCTATAAACTGTTTTAGACACAGTGCGACAATAAACATAGTTCTTGCTGGTTATAAGATTTTCAAATGTAATGCATCTATAAAATGTTTTAGACACAGTGCGACAATAAACATAGTTCTTGCTGGTTATAAGATTTTCAAGTGTAATGCATCTATAAAATGTTTTAGACACAGTGCGACAATAAACATAGTTCTTGCTGGTTATAAGATTTTCAAATGTAATGCATCTATAAACTGTTTTAGACACAGTGCGACAATAAACATAGTTCTTGCTGGTTATAAGATTTTCAAATGTAATGCATCTATAAAATGTTTTAGACACAGTGCGACAATAAACATAGTTCTTGCTGGTTATAAGATTTTCAAGTGTAATGCATCTATAAAATGTTTTAGACACAGTGCGACAATAAACATAGTTCTTGTTGGTTATAAGATTTTCAAGTGTAATGCATCTATAAAATGTTTTAGACACAGTGCGACAATAAACATAGTTCTTGCTGGTTATAAGATTTTCAAATGTAATGCATCTATAAACTGTTTTAGACACAGTGCGACAATAAACATAGTTCTTGTTGGTTATAAGATTTTCAAATGTAATGCATCTATAAACTGTTTTAGACACAGTGCGACAATAAACATAGTTCTTGTTGGTTATAAGATTTTCAAGTGTAATGCATCTATAAAATGTTTTAGACACAGTGCAACAATAAACATAGTTCTTGCTGGTTATAAGATTTTCAAATGTAATGCATCTATAAACTGTTTTAGACACAGTGTTTTCTAAGACATCGTTTATGCTGGCTATAATAGTGAATTGTAGTCATATTTCACGTTTAGACATAGCTCTTGTTTATGTTGGCTATAATAGTGAATTGTAGTCATATTTCACGTTTAGACATAGCTCTTGTTTATGTTGGCTATAATAGTGAATTGTAGTCATATTTCACGTCTAGACATAGCTCTTGTTTATGTTGGCTATAATAGTGAATTGTAGTCATATTTCACGTCTAGACATAGCTCTTGTTTATGTTGGCTATAATAGTGAATTGTAGTCATATTTCACGTCTAGACATAGCTCTTGTTTATGTTGGCTATAATAGTGAATTGTAGTCATATTTCACGTTTAGACATAGCTCTTGTTTATGTTGGCTATAATAGTGAATTGTAGTCACATTTCACGTCTAGACATAGCTCTTGTTTATGTTGGCTATAATAGTGAATTGTAGTCATATTTCACGTTTAGACATAGCTCTTGTTTATGTTGGCTATAATAGTGAATTGTAGTCACATTTCACGTCTAGACATAGCTCTTGTTTATGTTGGCTATAATAGTGAATTGTAGTCATATTTCACGTCTAGACATAGCTCTTGTTTATGTTGGCTATAATAGTGAATTGTAGTCATATTTCACGTCTAGACATAGCTCTTGTTTATGCTGGCTGTAATAGTGAATTGTAGTCATATTTCACGTCTAGACATAGCTCTTGTTTATGTTGGCTATAATAGTGAATTGTAGTCATATTTCACGTCTAGACATAGCTCTTGTTTATGTTGGCTATAATAGTGAATTGTAGTCACATTTCACGTTTAGACATAGCTCTTGTTTATGTTGGCTATAATAGTGAATTGTAGTCACATTTCACGTTTAGACATAGCTCTTGTTTATGCTGGTTATAAGATTTTCAAGTGTGATACGTCTGCAAAGGATTTTAGGCTCGGTACAAGTTTAGACATAGTACTACTAAATGCTGGTTATAAGACTTTCAAATGTGATGTGTCTACCAACGATCTTAGACTGCTGGTTATAAGATTTTCAAATGTGATGTGTCTACCAACGATTTTAGACTGCTGGTTATAAGAGTTTCAAATGTGATGTGTCTACCAACTATTTAGACTGCTGGTTATAAGATTTTCAAGTGTCATGTATAGTACTAGTAGATGCTGTTTATGAGGTTTTGTTCAGAGTATTTTAATGTCATTTTTATGCTGTTAATAAGATTTACAAATGTGAGCTGTGGATTTGTATACAAACTATTTTAGTATTAAATATTGTCAAGCATATTTTCTGATGATATTGTAAGTTTCTAATCTGATCATAAACACTTTTGTTTTGTAAGCTCTGTGTGTATGAAAAGTGTAGATCAATAAATAACTGATTTAAATATTTTCACTTTTTGGTTTTCATTTCTAGACCAGTTTAGAAGGGTGAGCAATTTAAATAAATATTTCTTGTGAAGTAATAACAAACATTCCACGTCAGGGTAAACGGTCGTGGTGACATGTTTTGCTTCTCTGTGCCGATTGCGCATCAGGCTACGTCTTGCTCACATACAGGATAGTACATACCACATACTTTGTTACATAAGTTGTAGAACATTGGCTGGAAAGTGAAATGATCCAGTGAGTCCACCGACAGGGATCGATCCTAGATTTATTGAGGATCAAGCTACGTCTCTCCCCACGTGGACCCTTGTATGATTGCTACAGCGTCTATGGTTTGTTTATATGACGTGTGTGCGTGCTGCATAAAAGAAAAAGTTGGCCAAGATCCCGGTCTGTGTTAATGACGTGATCGTCTTTTCATTTCTTGTCCAAAAGTACCCCGCCATAAAACAACAACAACAAAACAAACAAAGAGAAACACAGTTTTTTTGTAACAAAACCAATAGAGCACATTGATTAATTAAGTATCGGCTATTGGATGTCAAACATATGGTAATTTTGACACGTAGTCATGAGAGGAAACCCGCTATATTTTCCTAATGCAGCTGAGGATTTTTTATGTGCAATTTCCCACAGACAGGAAAGCACACAGGGGTCGAATTTCACTTTTTTGCTTTCGGTTTGGTAGCAAAATTTAGGACACCAAGGCAAGTGGGAAGGGCACCAAGGCAAACATTTTGTTCAAAAGATGGACAAGAAGGAAATTTACTTTCTACTGAGTAAAGTTATGGTCTTGGACTCTAGCCTATGCAATTTGTTGGATACCAATGCCTTTTAATAACAGTAGAAATGTGATTTACAGCCCATCCCTCCCCACTTCCCAGCTCTCCCCTTCCCCGCTTCACAGCTCTCCCCTTCCCCGCTTCACAGCTCCCCTCCTTCCCCGCTTCACAGGGTGTATACTACCAAATCAAATCCCATAGACGACAATAGTAACATATGTGGCTAAAACTCCTACCTGCAACGTATCAACCGACATAAACGCCACGGATATAAATACTACCACCCCTCACACTTAAAGTGAATCAGAAAAAAATGGGGGTCAAGCTGCTCGTTTCTGAGATAACAGGTAGCGTCTATGACTACCCTAGTTCCGCACAAAATTCGAGTACTGTTTTTTTACAGGTACGCCATACATGTTTCAAGCACAAGGCTACTTGACACATTGGTACTAGATGAAATAAAATTGCATTTTTTTTTAACCCAGATAAAACTATTATTTTTTACAACCAACACACTCACATTTATAACCAATCACAGGACTTGTGGTGTTCACTTCTCTATCAAAAGTTCGGTGCACCTCCAACTTTGACCCAGCCGGAAGTTATTTGGTCTAGCACTACCCACAGCTCCCCCTTCCCCGCTTACCAGCTCCTCCCTTCCCTGTTTCATAGCTCTCAGACCTTTACAAGTCACTATTCTTGTTGACAGTAATGATAACATTATTTACAGCAGTTAATATTTATTAATATATTCTATGTTACTTACACATTATTATTAATTGTTTATAAGTTTACGTTTGGATACCACTCTATATGTCGTGGTTAATATATTTATATTATATGATTATAAACCACGGTACGACATTTAGATATTTTCAAACACTTTACAACTGACAATAACATTCGTGCGTTTCCGTTGCTACTCGCTTAAGGAAACGAACACGTCATTTCTCTACGAATCGACTCAGAATATCTCGGCAGATCAAAGGAATAACGCCGAGCGTAAATTCGACTTCACGTGTTCCGATCACAAACGCTCATGGGCGGATCCAGGGGGGGGGGGGGGGGGGGGGGACCAGGGGGACGCGTCCCCCCAAAAAATTGTTCAAGTGCCCTCAAAATGTCCAAGTGCCCTTTTTGTTTGTAGAATTTTTTTTTTTTTTAAGTAAACAATAATTATATTGTAGATAAATGAAATCAAGATTTTCGTGTACATGCGCAAGCTTGCAGATATGTGTCTGTGTTATTGAGTCTCAATGGGGCCCCATTGAGGTTCTAACGCGAGTGACGCCAATTTACTTCATTATTGCTAGTATATTATGACGTAGAACTGTAGGAATTCATATTAATTGTAAATATCAAAACTTGTAGTAAGGTGCCCTTTTGACGAGTCAATGTGCCCTTCTTTTTTGGTCCCCCCCTAAAAATATTTCCTGGATCCGCCCATGACGCTTAACGTGTTGGTGACGTGCTTGAAAGTGTTATTATTGGTTATTTCAGGGCCGTACCCTGACCAAAATCCATGGGGGGGGGGGGGGGCACTACATTTTATAAATAATTTTTAACATACTATAAAGATTAAACATTTCTATGCTATTACTGGAGATAAATTAAAAAAAAGAAAAAAGGACAAGATTCTCGGGGGGGGGGCAGCTGCCCCCTGCCCCCCCCCCCCGGAGGGTACGGCCCTGTATTTTGTTTGAGGATAAGAGCGGTATCCAAACGTAAATAAACAATGAAAAATTATATAAATATTGTGTTAAAAAAAAGAAAGAAAGAAATGTTTTATTTAACGACGCACTCAACATATTTTATTTACGGTTATATGGCGTCAGACATATGGTTAAGGACCATACAGATATTGAGAGAGGAAACCCGCTGTCACCACTTCATGGGCTACTCTTTTCGATTAGTAACAAGGGATCTTTTATATGCACCATCCCACAGACAGGGTAGTACATACCACGGTCTTTGATATACCAGTCGTGGTGCACTGGCTGGAACGCGTATCGGGCGAGCGCTGTACCACTGGGCTACGTCCCGCCCCCTAAATATTGTGTAAGTCACAAATAATATATTCATAAATGTCCTTGACTTAAACTGCTGTAAATAAAGTTATTTTGTATGAACAGTTTAGCACGTTTTGTTTAAGATCCAAGTATAACTGAATGTCACTTCGTGTGTCAACAAGAAAGCCGACTTCGCTAAATGTGATTTTTCATTATATATATATATATATATAATTTTTTGTTAAGAAAAAAGAAAAAAAACTAACAAAAACCCTGTAGTGTAGCCTCCTGGGTTTTTGTCGACAGCAGTTGTAACGGAAATACATATTAAAAGTAAATTTAACCAAAAATATGGGTGTTTTTATACTTTTTATTTGACATGGCCAGTACAACAATGTTATGGGACAAGGAAGGACACATATACAACACGGACTGTATGGGAAGGGCACAGCGGCAACCCATGTAGGCACCACGGCATTTTTCTTGCCGTCCACGCTATACGATTGTCGGGGTTTAATGGAAAGTAAGGAGGGCACCCACGGCAATCGCCTCGGTGCCGTGCTGAAATTCGAACCGTGCAGCACATACCACGGCCTTTAACCAGTTGTGGTGCACTGATTAAATAAGAATTGTTCGTGATTTGTTTGCGAATTGATCCATGTATAACAGACACAAATTGTATAAAATTGCGTAGCGTAAAATTGCAAACAGCACAACTTATTTAGTTGAAACTACACATAAATTAATAAATCAGTTTCTAACGTTCTTCCCATTATTTACTTTACATAATTTGATGTCCAATTTCATGCAATGACGTCATTTTCTGACGTGTTTAGTTTAAATTCCTTCACTCCGCTACGCAACTTTATGCAGTTTGAGAAAATTGTACATCGATAAATTCATTTAAAAAAAATGAGAAACAGATTTTATATAATTACAAAGACAGGAGCTTGTGCAGAGGGTGGCTTACGGCAATCGAACCCTCCCCTTGGTCAAGCAAATGTTCCTCATAAATTTATGTAGTCACAGTTTAGCTTCCCCCCACCCAACCCTCTTCTAAAATGTATGCACGAGCGCCTGGACGTACCATAATTTAGTAAAACAAAATACACATTTAAACCAGCTTCTACCGTCTTTTCCATGACCTGTTTCACATAATGACGTCCCAGCTGGCGTACGTAATGACGTCATCAGTGGTGGATTCAGGAAATCCAGGGGGGGGGGAGGGAGGCAGTGACATGAGATGGAATACCAAGGGAACTTTGGGAGAGGTTTGGAGGGGGGATCATAAAAAATTTAAAATGAATATGTATATATAATAAAATTATAACTATCGCAAAATTTAGGGGTCCCGGGTCCCGGGCCCGTACCCCCCCCCCCCTTAGATCCGCCCCTGGTCCTTTTTTCTGAGGTTTATCGAAAGACATATTAAGTTTTTGTTCGACATCGTCCAATCAGAATTGAGGAAATCGTATAAACACGGAAATTTTGTAATTATACAAAAGCAAACAACAAAAACAACAACAAACAGAAGCAAATAAAAAATACAATAAATAGTAATTATACAAAACCAAAATACGCACCCACACACACAAACACACCCTGGAGTCTACAACAAGAAGAATAGAGAAGTCAGGGCCGTACCCTGACCAAAATCCATGGGGGGGCACTAAATTTTATAAATAATTTTTAACATACTATAAAGATTAAACATTTCTATGCTATTACTGGATATATATAAATAAAAAAAAGGACAAGATTCTCAGGGGGGCAGCTGCCCCCCCTGCCCCCCCCCCCCCCCCGGAGGGTACGGCCCTGGAAGTCAAAGAACAAATTCCTTCCAACCGAGAGATTTAATCGTAGTCCGCATATTGTCGTACTTTAATAGTCCGAATGACAGGCCAGAATAACTTCCTCGTGACCGTTTCCTTGTGGTAAACCGATTGTTGTTCGGTAAGTTTATTTGGTTTATTAGAGCAACTTTCTACATTTTCCATTTACAAACAAAGCTCAAATCTATCTTCACGTAAGTCACATTTTATCTTTTACACACAGCCTATTTTGTGCCCACAAACATTGTGTTTATTCTCGGTAAATTCAATATCTGACACTCTAAATAGAACACGGGTTCGGACTCTCATTGTTGTGACATTCCGGTTGGTTCAGTGAAATTAATAAATATTTTACATTTACATGTCTTGAACTTAACATAATTTAATAAGAGAAACGTTCGTTATATATAGCCAATTGTATTATTGTAAAAATTATATAAATAATAAATGCTTTGCGCAAATTATTACAGTGTTGAAAAGAATTATACAGAAAAGTATTATACATCAATATCCCCTGATTTTTGTGCCAGGTAGGCACCGGCCTCGGTGGTGTAGTGGTTAAGCCATCAGACTTAAGGCTGTTAGGTTCAGCTTCCACCCACATCTAGGTTTAACGACTGATTTGGGTAAGCTTTCCACATGGTTTGTCCAGTGCACATTTTATATGTCCAAGTACATTTCTAGAACTTAATGCGTATATTTCATCCACTCTGCTCACATTATAAACTGTAGATGACTCTGATTGGTATGTCCTCATTTTATAGTAATAAAACTATATATTCTAATTATATAGAGGTATACTCAGGCCGTACCTAGGATAAGTATGAAAGGCAGTGTTCGAGATTAACGGTATCCCGATATCCTGGGGATACCAGAATTTAATTTTGGATACCAGACTTCAAGAACCCAGTATCCCACCGGGATACCATATAATATTAGTTTTTTTGTAATCCTGCGTTTTTATTTTTCACTGAAACAATAAAAGTTATCATTTACTGGTGAAGTTAAGTAACAGTATTTTCGAGCTCGTACCCAGTCTAGTGCTACACTGGAACAATAGCGACGTAGCAATAGATAGGGAACCGTTAAGTCGCTATTGTTTTTGTTGGATGTTTCCTCCCTTCAAATTTAGTTGAGATATTGATTCCACATCTGCAAACAATTGATACAGGTAGGTTTATCATTAGTAATGTCAGAAACAATTATAGATTACTGCTAAATATTACTTTATTTTAGTATTACTCAAAAATAGATGCAGCAAATCTTTTTGCCGATTCCGTTTGATTGCGAATTTCACGATGTCGACTGGGAATGAGAACAGTGTCTTCCAAGTTTGTTACAATGTTATTTATGAATTTTATTTAAGTGGGATACTAAATTCTCAGGTGGGATACCAGATTTTGAAATGTTAGTATCCAACTGGGATACTGCCCAATTTTTTAAATCTCGAACACTGAAAGGTGCTGCAAGATAGACACTAGGGAGTCCGGGGGCATTCTACCCTGGAAATTGTGAAATCTTGAGGTTGTGAAATACAATTTTGCAGCCATTTCATGGAGGTTATATACTTAAACAGTCAATATCAATAATCAGTAACTTTTATTATTTTAATGTAATATTTAAAAAAAAAATGCACCCACTGTGAGTTAGTGCTAATGTTTCTCTGATGGTACATCCCACCTACAGACTATTTATCCATTTATGTTTTTCCACACGTATGGTTCCACGTACGTTTTTTCCCTCGTACATTTTTCAATAACCCAGTGTATTTGAGTCTGAACAGCTCGAGTGGTAAACGTTCAAAACTACAGAAGGAGTAGTTGATAATTCATTGTTCATGCTCCCATGTTTGCAGCTGAAAACGATCTAGACATTATTCAAATAAACCAGCATATAAATAATTAATGTTTTGCATAATCCATGGAATTATAAGATAACATATATCTTAGAACTATGGGCAATGGGAGCGAGATTTGTACTGGGTTTTGGGATTTGTTTCTCGATTGACGTCGCATCAGGTGGGCACTTTACCACTGCTCTATGTCCGGGTCAGGTCCCACCATAGTCGGACCTTTGACTGCGTGTTATAGTCTCTTGATTTTTTAGTTTTTTTCTATTTCATAAAATAAATATAATCACAGTCCGCATATCGGTGTACCTACATGCAGATCGATTCCTTTGATATTCCTTCTGAGATAACCGTACCAGTATATTTTTATTAGAACGGTTGTCTGGGGTTGTTTTCTTCTTATTATTATTTATTTATAAACTATAAATAATGCAGAAATTTATCTAGAGGTTGACATAAATCACTCTGTGACTTGTACACATTAGTTAGTTTATGATCACAAACATTCATGTTATTATGTTAGTCTTAAAGTACCTGTCCTGATTTTTTGCTGCCGTTACAACTTGTTTATGACCAACACATTGGTTTTGACGATTCAAATTTCATATTAATCATATTGTCATGTTTTTTGTTGTTTTTTATAAGATGTATGTTGATTTTCTAATTGTACATTCCAGTAATTTCGTACATTCGAAAATCTATACATTACAACAAACTAAAGAATGACTCCTATAAAACATTAGGACATGACCACAAACATCCTGGATTTACAGACAATGGTTATCTAAACAAGAAAATGTATTTAATCTGTAATAGTAATCTCTAAAATAGTACACGGACTGGGACTGTTTTTGATATGTAGTAGTAATCTCCAAAATAGTACACAGACTGGGACTGTCTTTGATATGTAGTAGTACTCTCCAAAATAGTACACGGATTGGGAATGTCTTTGACATGTAATAGTAGTCTCCAAAATAGTAAACGGGATGGGACAATCTTTGATATGCATTAGTAATCTCCTAAATAATACACAAACTGGATATGTCTTTGACATGTAATAGTAGTCGCCAAAATAGTACAATATCTGTGTGGTCCTTGTCTTACACCATATAACCGTAAATAAAATGTGTTGAGTGCATCGTTAAATAAAACATCCCCTGCCTTCCTTCCAAAATAGTACATGGACTGGGACTGTGTTTGATATGAAATAGTAGTCTCTAAAATGGTACACAGGCTGGCACTGTCTTTCATACTTCTGGGATGGGGCTGTTTGACACACCTGTTTGTCACTGGAACTGGATTATTTTACATACTGTAGGTTCTGGGGACGGGCACGTGTTCATAGAATATACACTGGTATACAATTCGCAAACACAATACTTAATTTTTGAAAATATCAGGCGAGTGATAAATTACTCTCCTCGTAAGCTACAGGCGAGTGATTTGCATTCCATAGCAAAATTCTTGAGTAACCCTGCACATCTTGACAAAAAGAAAGTTTCGAATGTAAAAATTGGATAATCACTGAATGAGGCTACCTGGGGTTAAAACAGCTTCTACTCAACAATCAGCGGGAGTCACACTGGTGGCATATTTGTAGGTGGATGATAAAGATCGCTGCTTAGATGAAAGTAAGATGAGTTGGTCCCAAGGTCGATGGCACACCTTAGATCTCCTAGACATATTCGTTGATTATTAATTTAAAAAAAAATAAAAACCCCACCCCAATATTTCTTACTATACGGAAGAATGAAAAATATTAACAGGAAACAGAGAGCCTCTAGAGTCGTAACAAGACCAAATTTCTCTGCATTTTGTTCAAGTCATTTATCCATTTACTGGTTCTGTTTCAGTACGTCTGCTCATCCTACAACTTTGAAGATACATCAGTAAATGTTCATTTCAGTTGATGTTAATCAGATGAAAACGATAAATGTCCTCTGTCTAAAAAAATATGTCTAACAGCGACAGTAGATGTGTCGAATGTGAGGTCTCGTCACAACATTGTGAAAACATCCCTGATCACGAAACACAAACAACATATTCTTGTGACAAGCCTTTCAAATGTGGGATCTGTTTAAAATGTTTCTATCACAAGTGTCACATTATACAGCATATGAGGATCCACACGGGTGAAAGACCATATCAGTGTGAGGTGTGTTGGAAGAGTTTTCATCGGAATAATGACTTGAAACAGCATATGATGATTCACACTGGAGCTCTGAAATTCAAATGTCAGGTGTGTGCAAAATGCTTTTCACGTAATACTAACTTAAAACAACATATGTCGATTCACACTGGTGTTAGGAATTTCAAATGTAAGATGTGTGTGAAGTGTTTTTCACACAATGCCCAGTTGACACGACATATGTTGGTTCACACTGGTGTTAAGAATTTCAAATGTGAGGTATGTGCAAGACGCTTCTCACAAAATACTAACTTAAAACAACACATGTTGATTCACACTGGTGTTAAGAATTTCAAATGTGAGGTATGTGCAAAATGTTTCTCACAAAAGACCGACTTGAAGAAACATATGTTGGTTCACACTGGTGTTAAGAATTTCAAATGTGAGGTATGTGCAAAATGTTTCTCAAGTAATCGTAACTTGAAACGACACATGTTGGTTCACACTGGTGTTAAGAATTTCAAATGTGAGATATGTGCAAAATGTTTTTCACAAAATACCGACTTGAAACAACATATGTTTGTTCACACTGGAGTTAGGAATTTCAAATGTGAGAGATGTGCAAAATGTTTCTCAATTAATCGTAATTTGAAACAACACATGTAGGTTCACACAGGTGTTATGAATTTCAAATGTGAGGTATGTGCAAAATGTTTCTCACAAAATACCCACTTGTGTTAAGACTTTTAGAAGTGATGTATATGAAAACTGTTTTTCAAGCAATGCCAACATGAAACGTCATATGTTCGTTCACACAGATAATAAACCTCTAACGGTTATCAGCTGAAACACTGTCTATTAATCCATGTAAATGAGAAACCTTTAACACGTTGAAAATGCACAGACTGATTTAACATACAAGACCATCTTGAAGTCCCTCCTTTCTGTTCATATTATTTACAGAGGTTTGTACCTCAGTAGTAGTGTGGTGGGTCATGGGATCAACACTCGTCAAAATGATTTAACATACAACACCATCTTGAATAGCCTCCTGACTGTTCAAATTAATTAGAGAGGTGTGTAGCTCAGTAGTACTGTGATGGGTCATGGGTTCAACACTCGAGTCTAGATCTCTTCATATTAGTCAGACCTATTTCAGATTTTATCAAACGACACCACCTGTCCATGTTAATTAGAGAGATGTGTAGCTCAGTAGTAGTGTGATGGGTCGCGCACATGTATACTGACACACAATGAAAACGCAAAGCAGATATTTTTCAATATTTTGTTGTGATTAATGAAAAATATATTTATTGGACTTAAAATAACACTTTATGAGAGGAAGCCATTGATTGGTACTTTTGTCGGGGTTTTAATCCTGGTTTCTATAGGGTTAAACTATTTTAATGTCATTGTATTTTGTTAATAAGATCTAGAAATCTGACATGTCTACCGGGTTAAGCTATTTTTATGTCATTTTATACTCTTAATAAGATCTAGAAATGTGAAGTGTCTACCGGTTTAAACTATTTTAATGTCATTTTATGTTGTTAATAAGATCTAGATATGTGACGTGTCTACCGGGTTAAACTATCTTAATGTCATTTTATGCTGTTAATCAGATCTAGATATGTGATGTGTCTACCGGGTTAAGCTATTTTATGTCATTTATGTTCTTAATAAGATCTAGAAATGTGACATGTCTACCGGGTTAAACTATCTTAATGTCATTTTATGTTGTTAATAAGATCTAGAAATGTGACGTGTCTATCAGATTAAACTATTTTAATATCATTTTATATGTTTGTAAGATTTACAAATGTGAGCTGTAGATATGTGCACCAACTATTTTAGTATTTGTCAAACATGTTTTCTGATAATATTGTAAGTTTCTAATCTGATCATAAACACTCTTTTTTTGCAGGCTCTGTGTTTATCAAAATTATATATCAATAAACAACTGATTTAAATATTTTCACTTTTTGTGTTTTATTTTCATACCAGTTTAAAATGTTGTACAATTTACATAATTGTTTCTTGTGAAGTACATGTAATAGCAAACATTTCAAGTCATGGTAAATGGTCGTGGTGATATTTTTGTCTTCGCTATGACGTTTGATAGCTGAACTTGTATAGGATTTTTACAAAACCTGGTTAACTCACCTTGCTGCCAGCTGGCGATATTCGTATGCAGACATTTCCGGCAAGTATTTTTGAGACGCAAACCATGGCAGTGTATGGCAACACTTTTGCGCGATTAGAGGGTAATAAAGATAAAAGTGTGCGAGACGTAACTCAATGGTAAAACGCTAGTCTGATGCGCTGTCAGTCTGGGATCAATACCCTTATGTAGGCATAGATAGACCGCATCAGACGAGCACCTTACCACTGGGCTTTGTCCCGCCCCTTCTGATAATACGGTCTGTTAGATGTAAGCATATCTCAATTTCTCAAATACTAGAAACCCTCACCACTGGGCTACGTCCCGCCCCTTCTGATAATACGGTCTGTTAGATATAAGCGTATCTCAGTTTCTCCAATACTAGAAATCCTAACCACTGGGCTACGTCCCGTCCCTTCTGATAATACGGTCTGTTAGATGTAAGCGTATCTCAGTTTCTCCAATACTAGAAACCCTAACCACTGGGCTACGTCCCGCTCCTTCTGATAATACGGTTTGTTAGACGTAAGCGTATCTCAGTTTCTCAAATACTAGAAACCCAAACTTAATTATTATCATCATTTCTTCCAAACTGACAGATCATGGATTTAATTAGTTTAAAAAAAAAGAAAAATGAAAAACCCAAACTAATACTATTTCCGATTAGCAGCAAGTTGTCTGTTGTATGCACACAGATACATGATAGTACATACCACAGCCTTTGTTACATAAGTTGTAGAACACTGGCTGGAAGGTCAAATGATCCAATGAGTCCACCGACGGGGATCAATCTTTAATTGCGGATCAAGCTTTGGCTTGCCCTCTGTGGACCCCAGTGTAATTGCTGCAGCGTCTATGGTGGGTTCATCTGACGATGTATTTGCGTGCAGCACAAAGAAAAGACAATCCCAAAACAAATAACCCTCAGTCTACAAGAACAAGAGAGAAGAAAAAGGTCAAATTCCTTCCAAGCAAGACAATTTATTGCAGTCCGCATATCTTCGTACTTGAATGGTCCGAACAACAGGCTGCAATACCTTCTTCGTGACGGTTTCCTTTATGGTAACCCGATTGTTGTTCGGTACGTTTATTTTGTTTACTAGAGCAATTTTCTGCGTTAAAATTTAATACAGGCGCAAAACCCAGTAATTCCATCTGAGTTCGTTTTAAAATGAAGATTTTTAGCTGATGCTAATTTTAATTCCCACTAATTCCACTTTTCCTGTCATGAAATGGTTATGGAGCAATGAACAAAACAATATTAATGTAAAAAAATTAACCTTTGTTAAAAAAAACCTTGGTAATTACCAAAATGTGATTGATTTTTCTGCAAAACGAAGTAAGTCCACCTTCGGTTTCTTTGCAAAACTCCGTAAGTCCATTTCTGGAGACTAGTCTTATGGAAATGTTGCAGAATCAAAGAACAGACAATTAGAAACATCTTGAAAGTGAAGTTTGAATTAAACATTTACAAAAGAACTTTACTTGTCCATGGATATACCAAAGTTTGGCAGTTGCTGGCCTATTGTTCCTAGCCTTCACAAAGCGTTAAAACTGACACTTATTTAAAACGATTGTGCCATCCCAGTGTAATAACAATGACAGTAACATATTCACTTTAGAATTATAATAATGGAAAGATGACTGAAAAATAATGCCAGTTGTGTCATAACATACTCCATCCTCCATTGGAAGTCATCAAAAAATTACACGTTCAGTCAGTCATCTCGCCCCAATTTAAACACACATCCATCGATTTATTGAAATTGGGCTAGTGAGTGTCCAAATGTCCGTCTAGCTCTCTTACAGGTAGAGTACTCGGGCTAGGGATCAGTGATTTTGAATATCTACTAGCCACAATTAAAAATTCACTAGCCCTACTTTACTTTAAGTTAATTCAATTTTTCTAATAGTAATAATGTCACCTAAAGAGGGAGATAGAGCTTAAAAACACTAAGATTGGGGGATGGGGGTGGGGGCAGGATATTCATATTTACAAAATATACTTAAATGCGACATTAGACAACTATTTTTCACTAGCCCGGGCATGGCAATGGTAGTTGTTTACTAGCCCGACATGGAATATCACTAGCCATGGGAGTGGGGCTACCATAGTCTAGAAGCCCTGGTTCAGTTAAATTAATAACTAAATACTTTACATTAATAACAAACATGTCTTGAACTAAAGATAATTTAAACATGAAAAGCGTTCATTATACAGTGCAGCCTAATATAATGCACACCTCACACGACACTTGTATTATGCACAATTTTGTACAAATGCAACATGTCATATTTGAATTCTGAATTATTATTTTTTAAATAATACTGTCAGATAGGTGCGTGTGCTCAGCTATATATGTAGCGACAACATGGATATTCATAGTACCTAAACTCCTTAAACTTATTCCATTGAAACACATGCACTTGACTGACCCCTAGATTATGAAGATCTTAAGAGGCACATCAAAGAAATATCAGTATTAAAAAAGAAATGTTGCACTGTTGGCATATTTATAGGTGGACGATGAAAATCGCTGCTTGCACGAAAGTAAGATGAGTTGGTCCCAATCTCGATGGCACACCTTACATCTTCCAGATATAGTCGTTTATCATTAATTCAAAATAAAACAATAATTTAAAAAAAACGTCCCACCCCGATAACGTCTTCCTATACAATGGAATAAAAAATATTAACAGGAAAAAGAGAGCCTCTAGAGTCGAAACAAGACCAAATTTCTTTGCATATTGTTCAAGTCATTATCTCTTTACTGGTTCTCTTCCAGTTCTTTTCTTCATCCTGAAACTTGGGAGACAAGTAAATGTTCATTTCAGGTTGGTTTCAGAGAGGCTGATAAAGAAACAAGATGTTGTGAATCAGATCAAAACATCGAAGTTACTCTGTCTTAAAAGAGAAAAAAAATGTCTAGCAGTGATGATAGATGTGTCGAACGTGAGGACTTTTCAAAACATTGTCGAAACATTCCTCATCTGGAAGAACAAACGTCAACATCTTCTGGTGAGAAGCCTTTCCAATGTGGGATGTGCTTAAAATGTTTCTCTTACAAGTGGCGGATTAAGCAGCATGTGAGGATCTACATTGGTGAACGACCATATCAGTGTCAGGTGTGCACAAAGTATTTTCTCGACAAAAAAATATACTTGAAAAAGCATATATTAATTCACAATGGAGTTAAGAATTTCAGATGTGATGTGTGTTCAAAATTATTCTTACTAAATATAATTTTGAAACAACATATGTTAGTTCACACAGGTGTTAGGGATTTCAAATGTGAGGTATGTGCAAAATTTTTCTCACAAAAGTCCCACTTGAAACGATATATGTTGGTTCACACTGGTTTTAAGAATTTCAAATGTGAGATATGTGCAAAATATTTCTCACAAAATAGTGACTTGAAACGATACATTTTGGTTCACACTGGTGTTAAAAATTTCAAAAGTCAAGTATGTGTCAAATGTTTTTCACAAAATACCCACTTGAAACAACATATTGTATGAAAAATGTTCCTCACATAATATGGAACTGAAACGACATATTTTTGATCACACTATTGTTAAGAGTTAAATGTGATGTATGTGCTAAATGTGTCTCATACAATAGCAGCTTGAATCATTGTCTCTTTGTTCACACAGGTAATAAACAGTTTAAGTGTGACACGATGATGTGCATAAAATGTTTCCTCATGGTTATTAGCTGAATGCCATCTGTTAATTCATACAAATGAGAAACTTTTAATAAGTTGAAAATACACAGAGTGGTTTAACATACAACACCTGTCTGTTCATATTAATTAGAGAGGTGTGTAGCTCAGTAGTAATGTTATGGGTCATGGGACCAACACTCGTCAAACTGATTTAACATACAACACCATTTGGATTGCCCGTGTCTGTTCATATTAGTTAGAGAGGTGTGTAGTTCAGTAGAAATGTGATGGGTCATGGGATCAACATTGGTCAGACTGATTTAACATTTGTTGATCCATGCAAATGAAAAACGTTTAACACGTTGAAAATGCACAGAATGGGTGATGGGATCAACAATTGTCAAACTGATTTAACACACAACACCAATTTGAAGTGCCCGGTGTCTGTTCATATTAATTGGAGAGGTGTGTTGCTCAGTAGTGGTGTGATGGGTGATGGAATCAACACTCGTCAAACTGGTTTAACATACAACACCATCATGAAGTGCCTCCTGTCTGTTCATATTAATTAGAGAGGTGTGTTGCTCAGTAGTACTGTGATGGGTCATGGGATCAACACTCGTCAAACTGGTTTAACATACAACACCATCTTGAAGTGTCTCCTGTCTGTTCACATTAATTAGAGAGGTGTGTTGCTCAGTAGTAGTGTGATCGGTCATTAGATCAACACTCTTCAAACTGATTTAACATACAACACCATCTTGAAGTGCCTCCTGTCTGTTCACATTAATTAGTTATGTGTGGAGGTGGAGTGTTTTGTATAGTGTAATGCACTGACTTAAAGCCACTAAAATATACTTGATTACAATAACATTGTTTTACTACCTATCATAGCTTTGTCGTGATAATGGAACATAGATCAGCATCTCTCTTGAAAAAAGCCTTACAAATACAATTTATCTGCCAAATTGTGCCAAACGTTCTGTTATAGGATCATATGAAATATCCCTTCATGCTAAAGAATGAGTCGTCCATGTGGTAGTATATATATGTTGAGGAATTAAAAAGAAATTTAGATATTGAAACGTGATATCTGCAAAAATATTTAGTCACAGTACCAGCTATGACATTTTATAGACGCATTGCATTTGACAATCTTATAACCAGCAAGAACTGTAACAGCGAACTAAACATAGTTTATGCTGATATAACAGTGTATATTTTAAAAGTGTGATGTGTCTGTAAAGGAATTTAGTCGCAGTACAAGTTTAGACAGAGTCCTAGTTTATGCTGTTCATAAAACAATCAAGTGTGATGTAACTACCAACTGATTTTAGACACAGTATAACTAGTTTATTCTGGTTATATGATTTTCTAGTGTGATGGTTCTGCTAAGTAATTTTAGACACTGTACACGTTTAAACAAAATACTAGTTATGATTTTAGACCAGTATAACTTTAGACATAATACTAGTTTATACTGGTTATAAGATTTTCAAGTGTGATGTGTCTACCACAGGTTTCACACACAGTGGCTGACTAAAATATATATGTTATTGCCATTTTATGCTGTTAATAAATTAACAAGTGTGAGGTGTCTACCAGATTAAACTATTTTAATGTCATGTTATGATGTTAATAAGATTAAGAAAGATGAGGTGTCCATGTGTGCCCAACCTATTTTAGTATTTGTCAAGCATATTTTCTGTTGATATTGTAAGTTTATATTCTAATCATAAAACCTTTTTCTCTTTAGGCTCTGTGTGTATCTAAATTATATGTCAATAAACAACTGCTTTTTGTGTTTTTATTTTGAGACCAGTTTAGAAGTTTGAGAAATTTTAATAAATGTTTCTTGCGAAATACCAGTAATAATAAACATTCCAAATTATGAGAAGTGGTCTTGGTGATATTATTAGCTTCGAAGCTAAGACGTTCGTCAGTGGAGTTTTTCTAATCTGTCTATCCATCCACCATCTTTTGAAGTATAGGGTTTTTCCAAAACTTGATTAACTCTCATTTCCGCCAGCTGGCGCTCTGTGTATGCAGCCATTTCCGGTAACTATTTTCAAACAAACATTGGCACTCTATGGGAACACACTGTTTTGAGACACAAACATTGGCACTCTATGGGAACACACTGTTTTGAGACAAACATTGGCACTCTATGGGAACACACTGTTTTGAGACACAAACATTGGCACTGTATGGGAACACACTGTTTTGCGATTGGCGAGTATTAACAAATTAACACCAGCCAGTTGGAGCTCATGTCCACCAATCAAAACCTTACTTGCAGAATCCTGCCAATGATTTAAAAATAATTTGAAAACATTCCGAATTATCCTGAGGGTATACGACATGATTCGTGTGAATTACGAATGCCGTAAAATATGTTTTATTTTATAAAATAAATAATTTGTAATGTAAAACTGAAGACTGATTTAGTTGGGGTTTTTTATAAATAAATAAATAACTTTTAATGTAAAATTGAAGACTGATAACCCACCCCGTACGTACTGGTATGGTTCGCTGTACTACGGCCACCAAAATAGACTCGCCCGATATTTTTAGAATTTGTATGCTCCCAAATAACGTTATAAAAGGCGAACTGTGATTGGTCAATATTTAAATTATTATTTACAGACGAAATGTTACCTGGACATTGGGGACAACGCAGCGTTGTTAGAAATCCGATTAAAATTAGTTTTACTGGTCTAAATAAGGCATTCGTAATTCACATGAAACATATCGTATACCCTCAGGATAATTCGGAATGTTTTCAAATTATTTTTAAATCACTGGCAGGATACTGCAAGTAAGGTTTTGATTGGTGGACATGAGCTCCAACTGGCTGGTGTTAGATCCACATGTAATAGTGGAGCTAATTTTAATTAGATTGCCGGCGTTTCTTCTTTTTATGAGTAACCTCAGTAAAGCTATCTTCGAGGGGCCCCGGGCACACGGCGACATGTCAGGCAGCATTGCGATCTAGCAGCGGAATGAATACTAGAGGAATCGAAATTACCTCTATTTGCCGAAGTGCGGACCTGGGCGGATACACTTCTTTGTGGTGTCTCTGTTAAGTGAATCCCCGATTCATTGCCTTTCGAATTACTAACAATAGTAGTGGCCTCGAACTGGGGGGAGACTGTTTTGTTTATGTGTTCATGGAAGTGACCAGCCAAGGCCAAGCTCTGCCTAGGGCCGGTCCCAAGAACATCAACGTAGTTATCAGAAGATAGTGCATTACAAATATCACTGTTATCACTATCAGTGGGCTCTCGTACACATTCCTTAAGAATAACGGCCACCTCATATTCGCTGTCTGGGTGGGGCCTGATGCTCAAAATTGACCCTAGGGCTGCAAGGGTAGGGAGGGGGGGGGGGGGGGGGGGGTAAGGTAGGCAAAACATATGAATGTTTGTCCATTAGGGAGTTGTGAATAAAAGAAAACAGCTTTCTTTAATGTCCCTGATGTGGAAGTTTTTTGTAATTCCAAAACTGTCTGTTGAAAAAATTGGACCCATAGGGGGTGGGGTCTAAAGATCCGAAATATACTCCCCTCAAACCTGGGATGGTTGGAATTTCTGTTTTACTTTCTGACATGTTAGCTTTCACTATTTTCATTTGGTTGGGGAGACGTTATGCAGGGGCACTACTCAGAACAGCGAAAGGGTTGCTGGTTGGAATGGGATATACATTGTCACCAGTATTTAAACTATTTGACTCACCTCCCTTTTTAATCTGTCTTGTCACCTCCGACCGCGCTATTGGTGCGTTCCTTTTCCTGCTCTCTCCTAGCTTGGGTCTCAGGGGTGGCGTCGGCGACTTTGGTGAGAGTGATAGCTCGGCTGAGAGGGTCTGTGAGTCAGATCGGGGTACCATGACCCCCGTGTGCCACATGCCTGCACAACTGTAATCATTGAATCACTATACTAGTGTCCAAACATGGAGTGTGGTTTGCGTTGAAGCAGCTTTCAGTCAACAGACATATTTGTAGATGGACGATCGAGCACCTTCGATGTGAAGGACTGGAAACATGTCATGAACTAGATACAAGGATAAATGTGGTCTTTCAGACTCATTAGTTGATGATTAATTCAAACAAAACAGTCAAAAATCAATACTTGCTTACTAAATATTAAAGAAAACATACACACAAAGGCAACTATTAACAGGAGAGAGAGAGAGAGAGAGAGAGAGAGAGAGAGAGAGAGAGAGAGAGAGAGAGAGAGAGAGAGAGAGAGAGAGAGAGAGAGAGAGAGAGAGTTTCTAGTGTTGTAACAAAAGACGATGTTTCTTGCCATGTTGCTCAAGTCTTCGATTCTGTTTCATTTATCCATTTCCTGGTTCTCTTTCAGTACTACAACTTTGAATTTGAAGACACATCAGTAAGTTTTCATTCCAGGCTGGTTTCAGAGATGCTGGTAAACAGACAAGATGTTGTTAATCAGATCAAAACATTAAAGGTCCTCTGTCTTAAAAAAAAAACACCCTCAAATATGTCTTGTAGTCATGATATATGTGCTGAACATGAGGTATCGTCAAAACATTGTGAAAACATCCTTGATATGGAAGAACAAACATCAACACATCCTTACGAGAAGCCTTTTAAATGTGGGATGTGTTTAAAGTGTTTCGCTTACAAGTGTCACATCATGCAGCACTTGAGGATCCACTGTCTAGAAATACCATATCAGTGTGAGGTGTGCAGGAAGTCTTTTGGTGAGAAAAGATACTTGAAAAAGCATGTCTTAATTCACACTGGAGTTAAGAAATTCAAATGTGAAGTGTGTACGAAATGTTTCTCACAAAATACCTACTTGAAACAACATATGTCGGTTCACGCTGGTGTTAAGAATTTCAAATGTGAGGTATGTTCAAAATGGTTCTCACGAAATACGTACTTGAAACAACATATGCTCGTTCATACTGGAGTTAGGAATTTCAAATGTGAGAGATGTGAAAAATGTTTCTCAAGTAATCGTAACTTGAAACAACACATGTTTGTTCACACTGGTGTTACGAATTTCAAATGTGAGGTATCTGCAAAATGCTTCTCACAAAACACCAACTTGAAACAACATATGCTGGTTCAAACTGGAGTTAGGAGTTTTAAATATGAGAGATGTGCAAAATGTTTCTCAAGTAATCGTAACTTGAAACAACATACGCTGGTTCACACTGGTGTTAAGAATTTCAAATGTGAGGTATGTCCAAAATGCTTCTCACTAAAGACCAACTTGAAAAAACACATGTTGGTTCGCACTGGTGTTAAGAATGTCAAGTGTGAGATATGTGCACAATGTTCCTCAAGTAATGCTAACTTGAAACAACATATGTTGTATGTGAGGTATGTGCAAAATGTTTCTCACGAAATACGCACTTGAAACAACATATGTTGGTCCACACTGGTGTTAAGGATTTTAAATGTGAGGTATGTGCAAAATCTTTCTTACGAAATACCATTTTGAAACAACATATATCTGTTCACACAGGGTGTTAGGAATTTCAAATGTTAGGTATGTCCAAAATGTTTCTCACAAAATACCTACTTGAAACAAGATATGTTGGTTGACACAGGTGTTAAGAGCTTCCAATGTGAGGTATGTGTAAAATGTTTCTCAAGTAATATCAGCTAACGACATATGTTAGTTCATAGTGCTATTAGAAGTTTCAAATGTGAGATATGTGCAAAGTGTTTGTCAAGTGATCGTAACTTGAAACAGCATGTGTTTGTTTATAGTGCTATTAGAAGTTTCAAATGTGAGATATGTGCAAAGTGTTTGTCAAGTAATCGTAACTTGAAACAACATGTGTTTGTTCATAGTGCTATTAGAAGTTTCAAATGTGAGATATGTGCAAAGTGTTTGTCAAGTAATCGTAACTTGAAACAACATGTGTTTGTTCATTGTGCTATTAGAAGTTTCAAATGTGAGATATGTGCAAAGTGTTTGTCAAGTGATCGTAACTTGAAACAACATGTGTTTGTTCATTGTGCTATTAGAAGTTTCAAATGTGAGATATGTGCAAAGTGTTTGTCAAGTAATCGTAACTTGAAACAACATGTGTTTGTTCATAGTGCTATTAGAAGTTTCAAATGTGAGATATGTGCAAAGTGTTTGTCAAGTAATCGTAACTTGAAACAACATGTGTTTGTTCATTGTGCTATTAGAAGTTTCAAATGTGAGATATGTGCAAAGTGTTTGTCAAGTAATCGTAACTTGAAACAACATGTGTTTGTTCACACTGGTGATAAGAATTTAAATGTGAGATATGTGCAAAGTATTTGTCAAGTAATCGTAACTTGAAACAACATGTGTTTGTTCATAGTGCTGTTAGAAGTTTCAAATGTGAGATATGTGCAAAGTGTTTGTCAAGTGATCGTAACTTGAAACAACATGTGTTTGTTCATAGTGCTATTAGAAGTTTCAAATGTGAGATATGTGCAAAGTGTTTGTCAAGTAATCGTAACTTGAAACAACATGTGTTTGTTCATAGTGCTATTATAAGTTTCAAATGTGAGATATGTGCAAAGTGTTTCTCAAGTGATCGTAACTTGAAACAACATGTGTTTGTTCACACTGGTGATAAGAATTTAAATGTGAGATATGTGCAAAGTATTTGTCAAGTAATCGTAACTTGAAACAACATGTGTTTGTTCATAGTGCTGTTAGAAGTTTCAAATGTGAGATATGTGCAAAGTGTTTGTGAAGTGATCGTAACTTGAAACAACATGTGTTTGTTCATAGTGCTATTAGAAGTTTCAAATGTGAGATATGTGCGAAGTGTTTGTCAAGTGATCGTAACTTGAAACAACATGTGTTTGTTCACACAGGTGTTAAGAGCTTCCAATGTGAGGTATGTGTGTAATAATATTGACTTGTGGATATTTGGATATAATTATTGTTTTATATTAATGCATTGGTTTTATTTGTTTTCATGTAATTAATTATTTTATTTCCATAAACAGGTAATGAATTACAACAGATTGTGTACCTTTAATTATTTTATTCTTAATGACAAGTTGATTACTATTTTCAGGTATCTTGGCTTGTTACAAATTGCACAAGCAGGTATGACACTTGCACAACTTAGTAACAATAGCACTATCACCCATGCGCCGCGCCTGTCCTATTGTTTCCAGCTTGGGTACAGTGTAAGCTGATGTGGTTTAAGTGTTCTTATCTGAAATGATAGCTTATTACAGTTCACTGTTTCCTTAAATACTGGTGTACGTCTGGTATTGTGGTCCACATTATAGTTTGCTCTTCTGGAGTTAATACTTCATTTTAGGCTCAATTTATTGGAAGATATTTCTAGAGAAGATTTAAGGTTAGTTATAGTTAGGTTATTTATTGTTCGGCTACACTATAATAACATATACTTTAATGTAAATGTAATTGACTAAATCATGCTTTACAACAAGTAATTATTATATATTTTCGTATAACGTTATAAACTGTACAGTGTAATATTAATTCTTATTAATTCAGTAATTTGATTAATCTATATCTAAATATGTGATAAACATAATTTAGTATGAATGCAGTGTGTATGTTTGTGGTGATGAACACTTTAGAGATTGTTGTATTTTATTATATATTTTATGAAACATAACGTGTCTGTGTAGTTATTTATTATTGTAATTCTTTTATGCAGATACGTCAATCCTTTTAAGTGTGACCAGTTCCATTTGCCCTGGTGTCACATACTTGGTATGTAATATATTTGTATATGTATTTTATAATATAATTCTTATTTCAGGACATGTATGTATTTCACATGATTGATAATATCTTGTGTATTTGTGATAATGGAGACATATGTTAAATCATTATTTGGACATGTGAGTGATAATGTATATTATGTATGTATGTATTATAACTATGTCTGTTGTAATCATAAGACATATTTTGTATTATGCAATAATTACTTTAATATGTCATGTCATGTTAAATACTATTATTTAAATGATGGAATATTATGTATTGTGTATCCTGAGATTTATATATGTATAATGAATGTATTGTTATATTGTATTTTAATTATATTGTTACAGGGTGATATAAGAATGGAAACTTGTCAGCCATTAAAGAGCCTTTAACCCAAAACAATGCAGTTGTCATTTGTTCCAAAACGATGATGCTACTACATTTGGAGCCGACGTAGGGACTAACAACGGGCTGACAGATGGTTTGGATGGAGTGTTGACAGTACAGGATTGACCTTCACCCCTCTACAGAATGACGTCCTAACATGAGTATCCTTGACATTTGTGATCTTGACTTTTCGTGAACATTTTAAAGGAATTCCACTCGGACATTATTGTGTGCTGCAGTGTTGACTTTTCTATGGACTTGTGTCATTTGTGAGTTTTATTTTTGTATTTTATGTGATCATGTGATTAGTATTTATTAAGCTCTCAGATAAATTATTTATTTTTATTTTTGCGCAATATTCAAGTATTTTGATACATTTGGACTATATTACTTAGCACGTGCATAATTGTTTATTATATTATTTTTTGTATTTTTCATTTTCTTTTGTTCTTTTGATTATTGTCTTGGCTTTATTTTATTTTCAATAATTTTTGTTTTGTTTGTTTTGTTTTTTTCTTGTGTATATTTACAATGCCTGCTATAATACCTTAACAAATGTTTAACGATGTGTTCATCCGAGCAGATGTGTTGAATGTTTACTAAGATAAAAACAGTAAAAACTATGTAAGTTTAAACTTAAACAGTTTAGGGTGTTAGATCTATAGTCAACAACAGTCAGTTAGTGGTAGGATTAGTTGTTTCAGTGGTATTAGTTGCTGGCTATTTTCTCTTTGGTCTTTCTTATTCCTTTCATTTTTCTTTCCTAAATTTTATATGCACCTGCAATACTAACCATGTAATTAATTGTTTATTTGCAGCATATTCCAGTTTACTCATTGTTTGTTTCAGTGTCATACACAGGATAAAACGGGCTAAATATATTTAGTTACTTGTATTCTGGTGTGATATATCATATTTCTGTACATAATTTTTCATTTTTAGTTTTTGTGAATTTTACGGTTTCACCATGTCTGAACCTACAAGCGAGGAAGTTAGACAACTTGTTTCAGCATTCCAAAAGTTAAAAACATGGCCCAAAGCAGATAGTGCTGAAGAGTTAGTTGAGTGGATGTCTAGCTATGTACAGTCAGCAGATACATCAGGTTCTTCAAAAACTGATTTCCCAACATCCATTACTTTAAATCAACCTCCAAAATTGCCTTTCTTTTCAGGTGACTCCAAGTGCGAAACAGCGTTCGATGTTTGGAAACATCAGTATAATTGTTTATTGAAAAATGAATCTTTGTCTCGTAGGGTGTTATTTAGAGTAGTACAGCAGTCATTGCGTGGCAAAGCTGCTACAGTTGCTATGAGTGTGGGACCTGATGGTGATGTAAATGAATTAGTTGCTAAGCTTGAAGATATGTTTGGTAGTGTTGTCCGTGGTCAAAGTCTTCTTTCAGAATTCTATAGAGCACGTCAGACAGAAGATGAAGATGTTACATCATGGGCATGTCGACTTGAGGAGATACTCAACAGAGCTTCAGCCCATGATGGTCTCACGCCTACATCCAGGGATGAACTGCTGCATAATCAGCTGTGGTCAGGACTCAGGGCAGATCTTAGAGACAAGTCAGCATACCTGTTCGACCAAGGTGGAAGCTTTGGAAATCTTCTGAGGTCGTTGAGACGTATGGAAGCTGACATGTCAGAGAGACAGCCAACAAAGAAGACTATTAGTAAAGCTGCCACATCAACTGAGACATCTGAACTACAGGAGATGAAAGGTATGATAAAACAGCTATCAGCCGATGTTGCTAAACTTAAGAACTCTTCTGGTAACTATGCTAAACCTACGACACAGGAGCAGCCACATCGATACTGGAGACAACAGCAGCCACAACAGCCACAATCGCGCCCGTTTGTCGAGCAAAGACAGCGTCAACCACCAAGAGGTGAACCAGTTTGTTTCCGTTGTGGACAACCAGGACACCTGAAGTATGGATGCAGGGTAAGGTTAGACCATTCCCGACATCCTTTAAACTAGAATCAATCTATGGGGATGGGCGACCTGTAGATTATATGTTTAAACGCCCCATTAGCAATCTACAACAAAATGAATCTGATTTAGTTGGATATCCAAATGAGAGTGAAGTAACTGTCAATGGTATCCCAACTAAGGCATTGTTGGATACTGGTTCCACTGTATCCACCATTTCTGAAAGTTTTTATAAAAATAGTTTTCCTGATGTAACCATGAATCCTTTGGATGTCATTTTAAAGATTGAATGTGCTGATGGTCAACAACTTCCATATCATGGCTATATCGAAGTTGAGTTACAAGCAAAGGGTGCTAATGGAATCAAGCAGCCATGTCTTCTATTAGTAGTTTCCGACAGTTCTTATAACATGAATGTTCCAATACTTCTAGGTACAAATGTCCTGTCTACATTTATGGATGAGTGCAGATTACAACATGGTAATCGTTTTCTCCAGGAAGCAGATATTCATACTCCATGGTATCTGGCTTTCAGGTGTATGTTGATTCAGGATAAGGAATTATCCAGACAACATTTTTCTTTGGGTAAAGTGAGAAGTGCATCTTCTAAACGTATCCTGATTCCAGCCAACAGTGAAGTGGTTTTGCCAGGGTATGTAGATAAGCCTGTTGCTTATAGATCTACATGTGCTTTAATTCAACCCACAAAAGGTTCCATTATACCTGAAGATTTTGACATTGTACCAACCATTGTGAATTATAACTGTAAAGACAAAATGTATGTGGATGTTCATGTTACCAATATTACAACTAGAGCCATCAGTATACCATCTCGAGCTCTTTTGTGTGAACTCCAAGCGGTAACTGTAGAAGATATCCCAGGTAAAACATCAGTTTCAGATAGTGGATTTGATTCTATTCTTAAAAAGATGAATTTTTCTGAAGCAGATTTCACAGAAGAACAACTGGAACACGGCAAACATGTTATTCATGAATTTCAAGATATCTTTTCTACAGGTGATGATGATATTGGGCACACAACTGCTGTTAAGCATCGCATTGAGCTAGAAGATGATCAACCCTTTAAGCAGAGACATCGAAGAATTCCACCTGCCATGTACCAGGAAGTGAAAGATCATCTGCAACAATTACTGGCGAATGGTATTATCCGCAGATCCTACTCTCCATGGTCATCCAACATCGTCTTGGCTCGTAAAAAGGATGGTAAACTTCGGATGTGCGTCGATTATAGACATCTCAACGAGAAGACGATCAAGGATTCGTATGCCCTTCCACGGATCGAGGAGATGTTCGATGCTCTCGCAGGTTCCAAGTATTACAGCACACTGGACATGAAGAGTGGATATCATCAAGTGGAGATTGAAGAAACACACAAGGAGAGAACAGCTTTCACTGTTGGGCCATTAGGATTTTATGAGTATAACCGCATGCCTTTTGGTCTCTGCAACAGTCCTGCAACATATCAACGGCTAATGAATGAATGTTTTGAAGGTCTCCATCTCAAATCTTGCTTGATATATCTTGATGATATTATTGTATTTTCAGACACCTATGAGGAACATCTGAACAGGCTTAGACAAGTTTTTCAGCGAATAAGGGAGACTGGGATGAAGTTAACACCAAGTAAGTGTTCGCTGTTCAAGACCAGGATCAAGTTTCTTGGGCATATTGTTTCAGAGCAAGGTATTGAGGCAGACAGTGACAAGATTAAGAAGATCAAGGACTGGCCCACACCAAAGAACCATAATGAAGTTAGACAGTTTCTTGGCTTTGCCGGGTATTACCGCAAGTTTGTAAAAGATTTTGCTAAAATTGCTAAACCCTTGTATGCTTTGATGCCTTCTACAAAGTCCAAGAGAAACAAGAATGTACCCGAGAAACCATGGGAATGGGGAGTTAGCCAGGAAGAATGTTTTCAAAAGTTGAAGGAAGTATTGACTTCACCTCCAGTTCTTGGGTATGCCGATTACACCAAACTCTTTGAACTACATACTGATGCCTGCAGCCAAGGACTGGGAGCCGTTCTTTATCAAGAACAGGGTGGTGTCAAGAGAGTTATCAGTTATGCTAGTAGAGGTTTAAGTAAGTCAGAAAAGAATTATTCAGCTCACCGCTTAGAATTTCTCGCTTTGAAATGGGCCGTGACTGAAAAGTTTCATGATTATTTGTATGGCAACAAATTTACTGTTTATACAGATAACAATCCATTGACTTATATACTTACCTCTGCTAAGCTTGATGCCACTGGTCATCGCTGGTTAGCTGCTCTTGCATCTTATAACTTTGATATTATTTACAGGTCTGGTTTGAATAATGCAGATGCTGACGGGTTATCAAGATTGCCAGGATTACAAGCAAAGCAGGAATCCACACATATAGACTCAGAGTCAATCAAAGCTGTTTGCAATTGTTTATATGTTCAACCTTTTGTACAGTCTTTGTGTTTATCAGCAGATGTTGTGGATGTTAACCTGAAAGAACCAGATTTCCACGGAATGACAGATCGGGGTTGGAGAATGGCTCAGCAGTCAGATGATGTGTTGAGGAGGTGGATAGTGTTTGTTAGAGCTCAGAAGAAGCCTAGCCGTGAAGATTATCCACATACTTCGGTTCACTCTTCATTACATCGGAGCTTTGACAAGTTAGTTCTCCAAAGAGGAATTCTTCACAGGAAGGTCACAATAGATGGTTGTGATAAACTTCAGTTAGTGCTTCCATCAGCGTATGTAAATGATGCTTTAAAAGGTTTACATACAGACATTGGGCATCCTGGTCGTGATAGAACGTTATCACTTCTCAGAGACAGATTCTACTGGCCTGGAATGTCAGCTGATGTTGAAGACTGGATCAAGAATTGTGACAGATGTTTAAGACGGAAGACCCCAACGAATGCTCGAGCTCCTCTTGTAAGTATTACCAGTACACAACCTTTGGAATTGGTCTGTATGGACTTTCTGACTTTGGAAACGTCCAAGGGAGGTTACCAACATCTTCTCATCATAACGGATCATTTTACAAGATATGCTCAGGCAATACCTACCCGTAACATGACTGCAAGAACAACTGCTGAGGCTTTCTATCATCATTTTGTGATGCACTATGGTATTCCTCTTCGAATACATAGTGATCAAGGTGCCAATTTTGAAAGCAAATTGTTAAAAGAGCTTTGTTTAATTTTAGGAATGGACAAGTCGAGGACCACATCATACCATCCGATGGGGAATGGCATGTGTGAGCGTTTCAACAGAACCTTGCTCAACATGCTTGGTACTTTGAATCCTAACCAGAAGAAGGACTGGAAGACTCATGTAGCACCCCTAGTCCATGCTTATAATTGCACTAGGCATGAGTCGACTGGTTACTCGCCATTTTTCCTCATGTTTGGAAGAGAACCTCGATTGCCGATTGACCTTGCTTTTGGAATTAACACCAATCAACAACACCATTCGTTGACGTCCTATGCAACAGCTCTTCGTGAACGACTTCAGCAGTCATATGAACTTGCGACAGAAGCATCTAAGATTGCACAAGGACGACAGAAGGGAGGTTATGACATGAAGGTGAGAGGTGCAGTTGTACAGCCAGGTGACCGTGTTTTGGTGAAGATCCTTGCGTTTGATGGCAAACACAAGTTGGCTGATCGATGGGAAGATGATGTATACCTTGTTCTTTCTCAGCCTAATCAGGACATTCCTGTATTTGTTGTGAGAAAGGAGAATGGTGAAGGAAGACGGCGAACTCTTCACAGGAACCATCTTCTGCCAATAGGATCTTTGCCAGGTTCAAATCAACCTAGACCTAAACCCAGAAATAGAGTAGTTGCACAACCAGTTGCAACGCCAACTCGGGATGATGATGATGATGAATCTATTGACTTAGATTCCTCACAGGTGATTGTTTTAGCAGCTCCTAATGATTTAGCAATCATTAGTGACCAGACTGCTGAGATATTTGATTCTGACTCACAGGTTTCTGGTGACGATCAGTTGTCTGCTGAGTCAGAGAGTGTTTCTTCCAGTGGTGACGACCACATACTACAACACTCAGTTCACGAGGATGATAGTACGGGAGAACGCTTGGATGAAGAGGTCGAAGATGGTCTAGACATAGAAACATCTAGAATTGCTACAGCATCTGATGATTCAGATACGCCACCTCAGCCGGAGCCACCACCTCGTCCTACACCACGACCTAGACGATCAACAAGAGACAGAAGACGACCCGAATGGCAAACATCTGGCGAGTATGTCATGAGTCAGAATGTGCAGCGTCCAGACTGGCAGAATAAATGTAAACTTTTGGAACAACTTGCTAAAGTTGGAGTTTTCGAACACATTAGTGATGCCGTGTCTAGGGCAATTGTCTCTATTGTTGATGATAATGATAAATGACGAGGACGCCATTTCTTGAAGGGGAGGAAGTATGTAATAATATTGACTTGTGGATATTTGGATATAATTATTGTTTTATATTAATGCATTGGTTTTATTTGTTTTCATGTAATTAATTATTTTATTTCCATAAACAGGTAATGAATTACAACAGATTGTGTACCTTTAATTATTTTATTCTTAATGACAAGTTGATTACTATTTTCAGGTATCTTGGCTTGTTACAAATTGCACAAGCATGTATGACACTTGCACAACTTAGTAACAATAGCACTATCACCCATGCGCCGCGCCTGTCCTATTGTTTCCAGCTTGGGTACAGTGTAAGCTGATGTGGTTTAAGTGTTCTTATCTGAAATGATAGCTTATTACAGTTCACTGTTTCCTTAAATACTGGTGTACGTCTGGTATTGTGGTCCACATTATAGTTTGCTCTTCTGGAGTTAATACTTCATTTTAGGCTCAATTTATTGGAAGATATTTCTAGAGAAGATTTAAGGTTAGTTATAGTTAGGTTATTTATTGTTCGGCTACACTATAATAACATATACTTTAATGTAAATGTAATTGACTAAATCATGCTTTACAACAAGTAATTATTATATATTTCTGTATAACGTTATAAACTGTACAGTGTAATATTAATTCTTATTAATTCAGTAATTTGATTAATCTATATCTAAATATGTGATAAACATAATTTAGTATGAATGCAGTGTGTATGTTTGTGGTGATGAACACTTTAGAGATTGTTGTATTTTATTATATATTTTATGAAACATAACGTGTCTGTGTAGTTATTTATTATTGTAATTCTTTTATGCAGATACGTCAATCCTTTTAAGTGTGACCAGTTCCATTTGCCCTGGTGTCACATACTTGGTATGTAATATATTTGTATATGTATTTTTATAATATAATTCTTATTTCAGGACATGTATTTCACATGATTGATAATATCTTGTGTATTTGTGATAATGGAGACATATGTTAAATCATTATTTGGACATGTGAGTGATAATGTATATTATGTATGTATGTATTATAACTATGTCTGTTGTAATCATAAGACATATTTTGTATTATGCAATAATTACTTTAATATGTCATGTCATGTTAAATACTATTATTTAAATGATGGAATATTATGTATTGTGTATCCTGAGATTTATATATGTATAATGAATGTATTGTTATATTGTATTTTAATTATATTGTTACAGGGTGATATAAGAATGGAAACTTGTCAGCCATTAAAGAGCCTTTAACCCAAAACAATGCAGTTGTCATTTGTTCCAAAACGATGATGCTACTACTTGAAACAACATGTGTTTGTTCACACTGGTGATAAGAATTTTAAATGTCAGGTATGTGAAAATTGTTTCTCACGCAATATCGACCTGAAACAACGTATTTTGGTTCACACTATTGTTAAGAGTTAAATGTGATGTATGTGCTAAATGTTTCTCATACAATAGCAGCTTGAATCATTGTCTCTTTGTTCACACAGGTAATAAACAGTTCAAGTGTGACACGATGATGTGCACAAAATGTTTCCTCATGGTTATCAGCTGAAATGCCATCTGTTAATTCATGCAAATGAGAAACTTGTAATAAGTTAAAAATACACAGAGTGGTTTAACATACAACACCTGTTTGTTCATATTAATTAGAGAGGTGTGTAGCTCAGTAGTAATGTGATGGGTCATGGGATCAACACTCGTCAAACTGATTTAACATACAACACCATTTGGATTGCTCGTGTCTGTTCATATTAGTTAGAGAGGTGTGTAGTTCAGTAGAAATGTGATGGGTCATGGGATCAACATTGGTCAGACTGATTTAACATGCATCACCATTTTGAAGTGCCTCCTCTGTGTTCATATTAATTAGAGAGGTGTGTAGCTCAGTAGAAATGTGATGGGTCACGAGATCAACACTCGTCAAACTGATTTAACATGCAACACCATCTTGAAGTGCCTCATGTCTGTTCACATTAATTAGAGAGGTGTGTCGCTCAGTAGCAGGGTGATGGGCATGGGATCAACACAGGTCAAGCTGACTTAACATACAACACCATCTTGAAGTGCCCGGTGTCTGTTCACGTTAATTAGAGAGGTGTGTTGCTCGGTAGTAATGTGATAGGTCATGGGATCAACACTCTTCAAACTGATTTAACATACAACACCATCTTGAATTGCCCGGTGTCTGTTCACATTAATTAGAGAGGTGTGTTGCTCAGTAGTAGTGTGATGGGTCATGGGATCAACACTCGTAAAACTGGTTTAACATACAACACCATTTGGATTGCTCGTGTCTGTTCATATTAGTTAGAGAGGTGTGTAGCTCAGTAGAAATGTGATGGGTCACGAGATCAACACTCGTCAAACTGATTTAACATGCAACACCATCTTGAAGTGCCTCATGTCTGTTCACATTAATTAGAGAGGTGTGTCGCTCAGTAGCAGGGTGATGGGCATGGGATCAACACAGGTCAAGCTGACTTAACATACAACACCATCTTGAAGTGCCCGGTGTCTGCTCATATTAGTTAGAGAGGTGTGTAGCTCAGTAGTAGTGTGATGGGTCATGGGTTCGACACTCGTCAAACTGGTTTAACATACAACACCATCTTGAAGTGCCTCCTGTCTGTTCATATTAATTAGAGAGGTGTGTAGCTGAGTAGCAGTGGATGGGTCATGGGATCAACACTCGTTAGACCTATTGGAGGTTGTATCCCTCACACCAGTCTTCTGGTAACTGTCAACAATATCATTAATAACGATCCAGCCAGTGCACCCCGACTGGTATATCAATGGTCGTCGTATGTATTACCCTGTCTGTGGGATGGTGAATATGAAATATCCCTTGCTGCTAATCGAAAAGAGTAGCCCATTAAGTGGCGACAGCGGGTTTCCTCTCTCATTATCTGTGGGATGGTGAATATGAAAGATCCCTTGCTGCTAATCGAAAAGAGTAGTCCATGAAGTGGCGACAGCGGGTTTTCTCTCTCATTATCTGTGTGGTCTATAACCATAGGTTTGACGCCATATAACCGTAAATAAAATGTGTTAAGTGCCTCGTTAAATAAAACATTTCTTGTTTTTCTTTCTTTTATTAATAATAACGAAGACAAAATGGTTGAATATGGTTCTTTATTCGCTGTGGGCCTTAGCACAGCAGTCGTGTGAGGGTCATGGGATCGATACTCGTCATCAGACCTATTTTAGGATTTATCACTCACACTAGGCCAGCCTTCCCGTAACTTTCTCCAACGTCATGAATAAGAACGAAGATAAAATGGTTTAATATGGTTCTGTATTCGCTGTGGATATTAGGACTACACAAGTATGGCTCTTAACGGCTAAACTACATTGGTTGTCTGAGAAATATAAAGTACAAGTTTAGATAAAAATGAGGCTACCAAATATTTGATATCCAATACCCGATGATTAATAAACCAATGTGCTCTAGTGGTGTCGTTAAACTGATGTTCAAATGTGAGGTGACCTAAATGTTTTATTATTTGTAAGTTTTTCTTTACATTCTGACAATATACAAGTACACTTTTTTATGCCTGTAGTCTCAATGTATCAACATTATGTATCAATAAAGAAGTTAATAATTATGTTTTAACACTTACTTACTTTTTACTGTGAGACCATTTTGAGTAAAAGAACATAAGAACAAAAATCCGAAATGATGGAAAATGGTTATGGTGAAATTTATCTCATTGCAGGAATTTTAGCGTCGGTGGAGAGAGAGGTAGGGCAGTGGTATTTGTGTTTGTGTGGTGAGGGGGTAATATAGACTGATGAGCGACGTTTGTAGGGAGGCCGAGTCATGTTTCCCCGGAAAGTATATGGGTGAAAAAAAGATAATTTGCTGAGGGGGTGGGGGGGGGGGGGGGGGGGGGGGGGGGAGTCGACGCCCGAAGTTCCCATCCTGCACATGCTCCTGCAATAAACTAATATTATTTCCCCACTGTCGCCCGTCTGTTTTCACAAAGGGGACAGACGTCAGGGCTGCTCTACGCATTCATTGATATTTGACCGAATCGTCTTTATTGTTCCTCTGTCTACATCGTTGAGCAAAATCTCCGCCATTTTTCTTGTCTTTTTTTTTTTTCTTTCTTGTTACTGACATTAGTTCCGTCCCGGGTTGGGTTTCCGGCTATCCGGAGGCGGAACCCGGGACGGACATGCTCGAAACCTCTGTAGTATATGACTATGATTAAAAAGTCACACACACATACACACACACACACACACACAGAGTCATTATTTAAGATTAATAGCGAGACCATTATAGATTAATGTATTATCGACCTCGCTGATACAGTCACGTTTTTACAGGGCATTATTTCTCTGAAAATGGACTTTAAATGAAAATTACATTCACTTGGGATGACAAACCTCGCTTGTGTATCACCAAAAACCTTTTAATTGAACGACCACGCCGTATAAGGGGAACTATAATTATCGCTCTCCATCGCTCACCTGGGACTTGTTCAAGACGAGAGAGGCGGGATGTAAGCCAGTGGTAAAGCGTTCGTTTAATGCGAGGTCGATTGTGTGGGATCTATTCCCATTGGTGGGCCCATTGGGCTATTTCTTGTTCCAGCCAGTGCACCACATATGGTTTATCAAAGGCCGTGGTATTTGTTATCCTGTGTGTTGGAAAGTGCAGATAAAAGATGTAAAACTGTAGCGGGTTTGCCAGTAAGAAAAGACTACCGTGCTTTCATTGACTTTAGTAAAGCTTTTGAGACTGTTGACAATAAGGCATTGTGGCTAAACATTTCTAAATTAGGATTAAATAGTAAACTTGTAAATGTTGTAAAATCAATCCATGGTCAGATAAAATATATCTAAATCCTTCTGGTACAAATCCGGTCTAATCCAGGGAGAAGCTCTTTCGCCATTCTTGTTTATTATTTATTAGCGATCTAGAAATGAAACTCTTAAATTCCACCAAACGACTATACCAGTTAAATATGCTTCATCTCTGTCTGCTGATGTATGCCGATGATACAGTATTGTTCTCAGAAAGTGCACCTTAATTGCAGAGTAGGTCAGACACTTTGTATATATACACAAACAAGTGGAATTTAAAAGTAAATATTAATAAAAGTAAAATCCTAGTATTCAGAAAAGGTGTCAATGTGAAACCTGAAGAACGGTGGACATAGCACGAAACCGATTTAGAAATTGTTGACAGTTTTAACTATCTAGGGATCTGTCTTCATTATAATGACAAACTTAATACCGCCTACAAGGTAACATGCAACCAAGGTAGAAAAGCTATGGCTGCTCTATTTGGTAAAAATAGTAACTATTTCTTAAATGCGGAAACATTACTATCACTGTTTGTTACATATGTTAGCAATATTTTAAATTATGGCTGTGACGTTTGGGGATTTAACAAAGCAAATAGCCACGAGATCCTACATTTACAATTATGTAACCGTATTTTAGGCGTGTAAAGGAGCACTACTAATATGATGGTCTATTTTGAGTTAGGTAGATGACTCTTGTACATAACTAGGAACATTCGTATTGTTAAATATTGGATAAATGTGTTGAATACAGGTAACTGTAGTTTGAAAGAGTGATACACCACCCTCTATGAGTGCATAAGAAAACCACGTTTCTGTTAACTGAGTTAGTCAATGGTTTTGGTCACATATTGTATTATCAAAATGTAGAAAATTACAATACATTTATTTCACTATTCAAACAGAGAATGACAGACCAGTTTACTCAATCTATGTGTCGCTGTATTCAGCAATTCTCCAAAATATCTGCTATACAAATTTGTTGTTAATAATCATTGCCTATTCCTTCAGAAGCCTATTGCCCTGAAATACAAACATATTTTGAGTAAATATAATCTTTACATAAACGGGCAGATACCACACTATTGTCAGAAATAATAGAATTTATAGTCTGTGCAATATGAATGTAGCAGAAGACGAATCTCACTTTGTTCTAGTATGTCCTTTCTACAGTACCATAAAAGATAAATACTGTGCATTGAACTGTATTATTATAATAAACCATCAGCATTTAGATTAGCACATCTGCTGCCCAGCGGCAATCCAAAACGGCTAATTAAATTGTGTAAGTAGTTGACCACTGCTACCACGCATAGAATCGACATTGATACATGGCGTCTTATTACAGGGCCGTAACCACCAGGGTGGGGGTAGACCGTACCCTCCGGGAGGCGGGGGGTGGGGAGCAGTTACCCCCTGAGAATCTCATCTTTTTTAAACCCCAGAAAATAGCATACACATCGCAAGGTTTAATTTGTACAAATGTATAGTGTTTCATTTGTTTATAAAAAACAGTGCTGCCCCCTCCCCCCCCCCCCCCAGGATTTTGATCAGGGTACGGCCCTGTATTATATGGTCTATTATTACTACCTATTTATTATTGAATTTTATCGATTGTAATCCGTTGCTATTTTTCATTCACCGCAGTGTACACATTACATTTATTTATAAATGTTTATGTTGTATGTAAGCCTAAAAAGGTCGTCTTTAAGACTATATGTCAAAATGACCAAATGGTTGCTATCCAGGTGGGCTCTAGCCCGACTTTGACAGATGGCGGTATTTGGGGGGGGGGGGGGGAAGGTATGGAATTTTGAAAGAGCAAAGAGCAATGCCAAAGAAAAAGGTGCGCAATTTTCAACGGTCGGACAAAAAAGAAAGATCAAGAGCTAACATAGGTTTTGATTTTAGTGAGTCGAGAGTAGCTCGTTAATTATACCGATTTGATGCTGGAGTGTTTCCCTAGGTTGCCCATAGGGCCCTTAAAAACGTCACCAAGTGCCCAAGTAGTCCACCAGCAGCAAGTATTTGGGATTGGGTTAGGGGAGGCCGGTATTCTTTTGTCCAGCTTCCCCTAAGTGCATTGCAATTGTGTACTCGGAGCCGGTTTTCTTTTCCTCGGCTCCTTATTAGAGTACGTGCTGGGCCATTAATTGTGGGCGAGTGCATTGTTATCATTAGTCAATGCACCCTATGTACTGTTGCGGTTGTACATGGAAGTGTGGTTCGGCTCTGTTTGTAAAACCCTAGTTTGGTGTTAAAGTTGTTCCTCATGTCCTAAGTCCCTATTCTAGTGTAAACCAACGGCTATTCAAAGCCACCCATCCCCCCACCCTTGGATTATAATGAAATACAAGGAGAGGGGTTGGTGTGTGTGTGGGGGGGGGGGGGGAATTATACTAGCCTAGCTATCTAATTTGAAGAGTATTCCCATATAGTGTAGGTATTGGTTAAAAAGCCTAGTGCTTAACATATCTTATTGCTAGCAGAAACAAATGTCTATTAGGCAATAAGGCAGATAACTGACGTGAAGAAGAAGTTTATGTAAGCACACATTACTGCGCAATAATGTGTAATTTATACTAAAATACACTGAAAATTACTAAACATTAACATTAACTCTTTGTTATAATTTCCACAGGTTTATGTGTAAAGTCGGTCTGAATAACAACTAGGAAAATGACGACTACACGCGCTTATGAAACTTTATTTCATACTACAGTTTGCCGTTATTCAGTCTTGTCATAAACTATTTCAACGACGTTAAATTATGGGTGGGGTCTGGGTGATTTTAATATTTAACTATAGGGTATAGAATATACATGCTAAAAAGGCCTCATGTTAACAGATTTTACTCAAATACTTCTATTGTTTTGCCCGAATTTGATGTTTTGTTTCAGTAGTAGTGGTGCAGTCCCCCCACCCCCCCCCCCCCCCACCCCCACCTCCCCCGTCCCTATTTGTTGTTTTAAAAATATTTCGTTATCGTCATTTTAAAAATAATTGTATGCAGGGAACTATTGTTTTAACACAATTAATGTATTAGTAGAGCAAGATAACAAGAGTTGATGTAAACAGAGCCGATAATTAACCGCTGTTCGCATATCATCGCACGGAATAGTCCGAACAACATCTTCGCATGGGTTTCCATTGTCCATTTCCTTTGTGGTATCCTCATTGTTGTTCTGGTAGGTTCACTTACTTTATTATATCTATTTTTTACGTTTTGTGTTTATAAACTGAAATAAATGGTCATATGTATAGTTAGCCTGAAGCAAATGACATCGTAGCTTATGCATTTTGCTTATTTATGATCGACAAATAATTTCTTAATTTCCCAATAATATTAAAGTGCTACCCGGAAATGTCGGAGTAGAACAGTGATTCGGACGAACATTCGGCCGGATAAAATAACTTTACTTGAAAGTTTTTACATGCTCATATACCACGAAGGTTTCGAACATGTCTATCCCGAGTCCCGTCTCTGGATACCAGGGTCCTGACTCGGGGCAGAAAACTGTAATTGACAATTTTGAATTTTTAATCTAAAAAATAAATAAAAATGGGACCAATTTTAAATTTAGATGCGCATTCCAAATGTAAGTAATAATAATACAGAGCTCTATCAATTTTATTTTATTATTTTTGGTCGCAAGAAAAGATTGGGCAGTCTAAAAATGGAAATAACTACAATTAATTGCCCCTTAGACTAAAAAAAAGAGGGGGATGTTGGCAAGGAAAGGAGGGGGGGGGGGGGGGGGGGCGGTTGTCAACCCGAGCCCAGGAAGTTTTATTATTGGTTGGGATTAAAAAAGAGAGAGGCATCAATCGAATCGGGAACGTTGGCGTGGACGGCAGCTTGGGGGGAAAGGGTCGGGGGGGGGGGGGGGGGCAATGTTGCCTCCGGACATACCTAACACACCCTACGGCCAAAACCGCGTACGCCTAAGCGCCTAACCACATACTTCCGGTGACACCCCCCCCCCCCCATTCCCCACCCAAACCCTCCAACCACCCTCCCAGCCGCAGTGCCACCCAGTCTCGATGCCCCTCTTTGTTAGGTGATAGTCCAGCGATGGTGTTGCTAGGAGAGCAACACAAGGTGATTTAATCATAATGCTGGTGCTATGCTGCGATGCACCGAACAAAAGGGTGGAGAGACCGGTCAAACAATTATTACAAAAAAACAGACAAAATGGCGGACCTGTCTAGACAGGCTCGGCACATGTAGCCCACGATGGGGAAAACAGTTACAATTAAGGTAAGAGAAACATTATTATTATTACTACAAGTGCCACCGACAGTGATATTTATATTGCTATTAGCGTTAATAAATTATTTGATGAATAAGTTAACGCGGTATACTATCTACCCACCGCGAACCAAACATAAAAAAAAACATAATTAATATGCGTGAAACTGCGGTATACTGTCTAACCCACCGCAGTTCACTTAACAGAAAAATATATCTAAATTTTAATTTTAGATTCATACACAAAGGCGATTAACAACCTATTACTTTTTTATGAGATTTAGGAGGATTTAATAAATTAGTAGCATTAAATTTAATATTATTATTTGCAAAATATTGTACCAGTTTCAGTCTTATTTGATTTTGTTCGGTGCATTCAAATAAAAAGTGATTTACATCTTCCAAAAGGTGACACACCAAACAGTTGGGTGTATCAGATTTCTTAATAATATATTTAATGTTATTTAAACCAAAAGATACACCCATACGTAAACGAGGCTATAATTTTAGTAACTTTAACATTAAAAGAAACTGGTCCAGGTGTATTCGCCTTTGGTTTGATAGTGGCATGCCACACTCTGGTTCTGTGGTTCCACTCGACTTGCCACAGGTTTCCAAAGTGTGGTTCGGCTATGGATTTAATTTCTTTATAGTTATGAGTGACAGAAACACCAATATTAGTGCTAGCCAAATAAGTTTAGCATTTTCATCAGCCAGCTCATTTCCACCAATACCAACGTGGTCCGGGACCCACTCAAGTACCACCTCTACCTTTTTACTAATAATTTTGTTATAAAATTTATGTATTTTTCTAACAATTTCCGGTCTGACAGTATTGCAGCCTCCAATAGCCTGCACGGCACTAAGGCTATCAGAGAAAATGACATAGCTATTGGGGCTATAGCTTTTATAATATTTTTCTATCCGCATCAGAGCATATAGGATGGCCATTAACTCAGAAGTGTAGACTGATAAATTATCCGATAGTCTAGCCCTAATGGCTATCGGTTTGTATGCATTATTTAAATTTTTAATCACAAAGGCCATACCTGTTTTACCAGAGGTTGGGTCTTTTGACCCGTCTGTGAATATTTGTATCACATCCAGGTAAAAATCACCAACCACTGCTTTAAAAATTATATTTTTAAATATCGGGTTTTCTACTTTTAAAATTTCATTTCTGATGTGGTAATTGACTATTGGCATGCCGATCAGCCATGGGAACTCAAAATTTACATTGGTTCTACTTATTGGCAGACCGACAATACCAAAGTCATTTGCAAATTTATTCAAATAAGATACTATAGTTATGTCGTTGTCACTTTTAGCATCTATCTGTTCAGGTTTTAATGTGTTGATAGGAGAATCAGGCACAAGGCTATGGTTTTATTAAGATATGTCAAGCCCTGCCTGATTCTTCTTAAAGGTAGCACTCCCAACTCAGCTAGAACACTATCATATGGAGTACAGACAGAGCCCCCCACTATAATTTTGAGGGTCCTGCCATATACTGCATCAAGCATCCTAAGCTGAGTCTGAGAAGCACCACCGAACGCCATGGCCCCATATTGGAGTCTGGACACAATGGATGCCTCAAAAACCATGAGCAGTGTTTTCCTGTCTGCGTCCCAAGGTGTACCTCACAACACTCTTGAGTAAACTTAAATAAAAAGTGCAGTTGCCAGTTACCTCAGTAATGTGATTCCCGAAGTTTAGGGCACTGTCAAAGATCACTCCTAAGAATTTGACGGACTGCACCTGATTTAGTACAATTTCTTTAAATTTTAAATCTAATTTTACTGGTTTTCTCTTTACTTTTCGAAAAATAATAGATTTTCGTTTAGCCTTGGATATGGTAACCGCCCAGGCAGCTGACCCTTTATGTAAATTATCTAAATCAGACTGGAGATCCTTTTTTAGGTCATCATAAGAATTTCCAATTCTCTAGAATGCAGTGTCATCTGCAAAAAGACCTACACTGAGTTTTGTTTTAATACTTTTGTTTGTAGTGATGAGCGCCGTTGACAAACCATTGATAAAAATTCTAAAAAGTGTTGGTGCTATCACAGAGCCCTGGGGTATGCCATTTTCTAAGGTCAAGATGGGAGAGTAATTACCATTTAAATTAACAGAAAAAGTTCTATTGGTCAAAAATTGGTTTATAAATCTAAACATTCTTCCTCTGACTCCCATCTGATAAGTTTTGATTAACAAACCGTGTCTCCAGACCATGTCATACGCCTTTTCAATGTCCACAAATACCCCGGCCGCCTTGTGTCCACTCTGGAAAGCTGTTTTGATTTCGGATTGAAGATGAACAAGATGGTCAGTGGTAGAGTGGTGTTTCCTAAAACCACCCTGGTAGATAGACAATAGATTATTTATCTCCAAAAAGTGGATAATGCGATTGTTAACCATGCACTCCATAGTCCTGCAGATGCTAGATGCTAGGGATATGGGTCTATAATTATTTGAATCAGAGGGCCTTTACCAGGTTTGGGAAGCGGAAACACCTCAGCGTGTTTCCACTCTTTTGGCAAGTACCCCTCCACCCCTACCACTCCAAATTAAATTAAATACTTCAAGAAAAAGCTCAATGGTCTTGGTAGGCATATTTAAAAAAAAAAAAAAAAAAGGAGCAGAGCCTTTATGGTTACCAAAAGCATTGAGCATTTCCCTTGAACTAAAAGGTGCATTATAAGTGTCCTCATTATCACAGGATAGAGAATCCTGGGGAATAGGGCTATCTCTTTCTATTTTTATTTTTCTAATTTGAAAATGTGAAAAATTAGTAGTAGCCGAATTCTTTTTAAAAATTGCTCCTAAAGCATTTGCTTTTTCCAAATTAGTTTTATATAATTTGTTATTACTTAAAATATTTTCGGCAAAACATATTATGAATGTTTGTCCATTAGGGAGTTGTGAATAAAAGAAAACAGCTTTTTTGAATGTCCCTGATGTGGAAGTTTTTTGTAATTCTAAAACTGTCTGTTGAAAAAATTGGAGCCCATAGGGGGTGGGTCTAAAGATCCGAAATATACTCTCCTCAAACCTGGGATGGTTGGAATTTCTGTTTTACTTTTTGACATGTTAGCTTTCACTATTTTCAAATGGTTGGGGAGACGTTATGCAGGGCCACCACCCAGACAGCGAAGGAGTTGCTGGTTAAAATGGGATATACATTGTCACCAGTATTTATACTATTTGACTCACCTCCCTTTTTTATCTGTCTTGTCACCTCCGACTGAACTATTCGTGCCTTCCTTTTCCTGCTCTCTCCTAGCTTGGGTCTCTGGGGTGGTGTCGGCGACCTTGGTGAGAGTGATAGCTCGGCCGAGAGGGTATGTGAGTCAGATTGGGGTGCCATGACCCCCGTGCCCCCATGGCTACACAGCTGTAATCATTGAATCACTATACTAGTGTCCAAACATGGAGTGTGGTTTGGGTTGAAGCAGTTTTCAGTCAACAGACATATTTATAGATGGACGATCGAGCACCTTCGATGTGAAGGACTGGAAATATGTCATGAACTAGATACAAGGATAAATGTGGTCTTTCAGACTCATTAGTTGATGATTAATTCAAACAAAACAGTCAAAAATCAATACTTCCTTACTAAATATTAAAGAAAACATACACACAAAGACAAATATTATCAGAGATAGAGAGAGAGAGAGAGAGAGAGAGAGAGAGAGAGAGAGAGAGAGAGAGAGAGAGAGTTTCTAGTGTTGTAACAAAAGACGCTGTTTCTTGGCATGTTGCTCAAGTGTTCGATTCTGTTTCATCTATCCATTTCCTGTTTCTCTTTCAGTACTACAACTTTGAATTTGAAGACACATCAGTAACTTTTCATTCCAGGCTGGTTTCAGAGATGCTGGTAAACAAACAAACTTTAAAGGTCCTCTGTCTTAAAAAACCCTCAAATATGTCTTGTAGTCATGATATATGTGCTGAACATGAGGTCTCATCGAAACATTGTGAAAACATCCTTGATCTGGAAGAACAAACATCAACACATTCTTGCGAGAAGCCTTTTAAATGTGGGATGTGTTTAAAGTGTTTTGCTTACAAGTGTCACATTATGCAGCACTTGAAGATCCACTGTGCAGAAATACCATATCAGTGTGAGGTGTGCAGGAAGTGTTTTGGTGAGAAAAGATACTTGAAAAAGCATGTCTTAATTCACACTGGAGTTAAGAAATTCAAATGTGAAGTGTGTACGAAATGTTTCTCACAAAATACCTACTTGAAACGACATATATCGGTTCACTCTGGTCTTAAGAATTTCAAATGTGAGGAATGTGCAAAATGTTTCTCACGAAATACGCACTTGAAACAACATATGCTCGTTCATACTGGAGTTAGGAATTTCAAATGTGAGAGATGTGAAAAATGTTTCTCAAATAATCGTAACTTGAAACAACACATGTTGGTTCACACTGGTGTTAAGAATTTCAAATGTGAGGTATGTGAAAAATGCTTCTCACAAAAGAACAACTTAAAACAACATATGTTTCTTCACACTGGAGTTAGGAATTTCAAATGTGAAGTATGTGCAAAATGTTTCTCACGCAATGCTCACTTGAAACAACATATGTTGGTTCACACTGGTGTTACGAATTTCAAATGTGAGGTATGTGCAAAATGTTTCTCAAGTAATCCTAACTTGAAACAACATATGTTGGTTCACACTGGTGTTGAGAATTTCAAATGTGAGGTATGTGCAAAATATTTCTCAAGTAATCGTAATTTGAAACAACATATGTTGGTACACACTGGTGTTAAGAATTTCAAATGTGAGGTATGTGCAAAATGTTTCTCACGAAATACGCACTTGAAACAACATATATTGGTTCACGCTGGTGTTAAGAATTTCAAAAGACCGACTTGAAACAACATATGTTTGTTCACAATGGTGTTAAGAATTTCAAATGTGAGGTATGGGCAAAATCTTTCTTACGAAATACCATCTTCAAACAACATATGTCTCTTCACATAGGTGTTAGGAATTTCAAATGCTAGGTATGTGCAAAATGTTTCTCACAAAATACCTAATTGAAACAAGATATGTTGGTTAACACTGGTGTTAAGAGCTTCCAATGTGAGGTATGTGTAAAATGTTTCTCAAATAATATCAGCTAACGACATATGTGCTATTAGAAGTTTCAAATGTGAGATATGTGAAAGTGTTTGTCAAGTAATCGTAACTTGAAATAAGATGTGTCTGTTCACACTGGTGATAAGAATTTCAAATGTCAGGTATATGAAAATTGTTTCTCACACAATATCGACCTGAAACAACATATTTTCGTTCACACTATTGTTAAGAGTTAAATGTGATGTATGTGTTAAATGTTTCTCATACAATAGCAGCTTGAATCTTCGTATGTTTCTTCACACAGGTAATAAACAGTTCAAGTGTGACACGATGATGTGCACAAAATGTTTCCTCATGGTTATCAGCTGAAATGACATCTGTTAATTCATGCAAATTAGAAACTTTTAATACGTTGAAAATACACAGAGTGGTTTAGCATACAACACCTGTCTGTTCATATTAATTAGACAGGTGTGTAGCTCAATAGTAGTGTGATGGGTCATGGGATGAACACTCGTCAAACTGGTTTAACATACAACCCCATTTTGGAGTGCCCCGTGTCTGTTCATATTAGTTAGAGAGGTGTGTAGCTCAGTAGTAGTGTGGTGGGTCATGGGATCAACACTCGGCAGACTCATTTAACATACAACACCATTTTGGAGTGCCCCGTGTCTGTTCATAGGTCAGTAATTATGTGATGGGTCATGGGATCAACACTCGTCCAACTGATTTAACATACAACACCATCCTGAAGTGCCTTCTATCTGTTCAGATTAATTAGAGAGGTGTATAGCCCAGTAGATGTGTGATGGGTCATGGGATCAACAGTCGTCAAACTTGTTTAACATACAACACGATCTTCAAGTGCCTCCTCTCTGTCTGTTCATATTAATTAGAGAGGTGTGTAGCTCAGTAGAAGTGTGATGGGTCATGGGATCAACACTCGTCACACTGATATAACATACCACACCATCTTGAAGTGCCTCCTGTCTGTTCATATTAATTAAAGAGGTGTGTTGCTCAGTAGTAGTGTGAAGGGACATGGGATCAACACTCGTCAGACTGGTTTAACATACAAGACCATCTTGAAGTGCCTCCTGTCTGTTCAGATTAATTAGAGAGATGTGTAGCTCAGTAGTACTGTTATGGGTGATGGGATCAACACTCGTCAAACTCGTTTAACATAGAACAAGATTTTCAAGTGCCTCCTGTCTGTTCATATTTAACATACAACACCTGTCTGTTCATATTGATTAGAGAGGTGTGTAGCTCAGTAGAAGTGTGATGGGTCATGGGATCAACACTCGTCAAACGGACTTAAAATACAACACCATCTTGAAGTGCCTCCTGTCTATCCTTAAGGCGACATAAAGAGGTATGTAGGTCAGCAGACGTGTGAAGGTCATTAAATCAATACTCGTCATAAGACCTACTTTAGGATTTATCACTCACACTATGCCACCGTTCCCGTAACTTTCACCAACATCATGAATAAGAACGAAGGTAAAATGGTTGAATATGGTTCAGTATTCGCTGTGGGTATTATGACTATACAATTATGGCTCTGAACAGCTAAACTACATTGGTTGTCTGAGAAATATAAATTACAAGTTTAGACATAGTCCTGGTTTATGCTGTTTATAAAATTTCAAATGTCATGTGTCTGCCAAATGAATTTAGACACAATATAACTTTAGACATAATACTGGTTTATGAATTTAGATGGAGTATAACTTTAGACATAATACCAGTTTATGATTTTAGACAGAATATAACTTTAGACATAACACTGGTTTATGATTTTAGATAGAGTATAACTAGACATAATACGAGTTTTTGCTGGTTATAAGATTTTTAAGTGTGATGTGTCATAGGTTTCACACAGTGCCTGTTTAAAACAAAATTAATTTCATCTTATGCTGTTAATAAAATGTACAAATGTGAAGTGTCTACCAGATTAAACTACTTTAATGTCATTTCATGCTGTTAATAAAAGTTATAAATGTGAAGTGTCTACCAGATTACACTATTTTAATGGCGTTTTATGGTCTTAACAAGATTTACAAACGTGAGGTGTCGAAGTGTTCACGATATATTTTAGTATTTGTCAAGCATGTTTTCTGCTGATATTGTAAGTTTATTGTAGGCTCTGTGCGTATCAAAATTATATATCAATAAACAACTGATCTGAATGTTTTCACTTTTTGTTTTTCATTTTGATACCAATTTAGAATTTTGTACAATTTAAATAAATCAGTAGTAATGTGATGGGTCATGGGATCAACACTCGTCAGACTGATTTAACATACAATACCATCTCGAAGTGCCTCCTGTCTGTTCGTATTAATTAGAGAAGTGAGTAGTAGCTCAGCAGAAGTGTGATGGGTCATGGGATCAACACTCGTGAAACTGATTTAACATACCATAACATCTTTGAGAGCCTTCTGTCTGTTCATATTAATTAAAGTGGTGTATAGCTCAGTAGTAGTGTGATTGGTCACGGGATCAACACTCGTCAAACTGATTTAACATACAACACCATTTGAAGTTCCTCCTGTCTGATCAAATTAGTTAGAGAGGTGTATAGCTCAGTAGTAGTATGATGGGTCATGGGATCAACACTCGTCAAGCTGATTTAACATACAACACCATCTTGAAGTGCCTCCTGTCTGTTCATATTAATTAGAGAGGTGTGTTGCTCGGTAGGAGTGTGATAGGACATGAGATAAACACTCGTAAAACTGGTTTAACATACAACATCATCTTGAGGTGCCTCCTGTCTGTTCGTATTAATTAGAGATGTGTGTAGCTCAGTAGAAGTGTCATGGGTCATGGGATCAACACTCGTCAAGCTGATTTAACATGCAACACCAACTTGAAGTGCCCCCTATCTGTTCGTATTAATTAGAGAGATGTATAGCTCAGTAGTAGTGTGATGGGTCATGGGATCAACACTCGTCAAGCTGATTTAACATACAACACAATCTTGAAGTGCCTTCTGTCTGTTCATATTAATTAGAGAGGTGTGTTTCTCAGTAGTAGTGTGATGGGACATGAGATCAACATTCGTAAAACTGGTTTAACATACAACACCAACTTGAAGTCCCTCCTGTCTGTTCATATTAATTAGATAGGTGTATAGCTCAGTAGCAGTGTGATGGGTCATGGGATCAACTCTCTTTAAACTGATTTAACATACAACACCATCTTGAAGTGCCTCCTGTCTGTTGATATTAATTAGAGAGGTGTGTTGCTCAGTACGAGTGGGATGGGACATGAGATCAACACTCGTAAAACTGGTTTAACATGCAACACCAATTTGAAGTCCCTCATGTCTTTTCATATTAATTAGATAAGTGTATTGCTCAGTAGCAGTGTGATGGGACATGAGATCAACACTCGTAAAACTGGTTTAACATACAACACCATCTTGAAGTGCCTCCTGTCTGTTCGTATTAATTAGAGAGGTGTGTAGCTCAGTAGACGTGTGATCGGTAATGGGATCAACACTCGTCAAACTGATTTAACATACAACACCATCTTGAAGTGCCTCCTGTCTGTTCACATTAATTAGTTGTGTGTGGAGGTGGAGTGTTTTGTATAGTGTAATGCACTGACTTAGAGCCACTAAAATATACTTGGTTACAATAACATTGTTTTACTACCTATCATAGCTTTGTCGTGATAATGGAAGATAGATCAGCATTTCTCTTGAAAGAAGCCTAACAAATCAAATTGTGCCAAACTTTCTGTTACAGGATCAAATGAAATATCCCTTCATGCTAAAGAATGAGTCGTCCATGTGGCAGTATATATATGATGAGGAATTAAAAAGAAATTTAGATATTGAAACGTGATACCTGCAAACATATTTAGTCACAGTACCAGCTATGACATTATATAGACGCATTGCATTTGACAATCTTATAACCGCCAAGAACTGTAACAGCGTTTATGCTGGCTATAACAGTGCATATTTTAAATGTGTGATGTGTCTGCAAAGGATTTTAGTCACAGTACAAGTTTAGACATAGTCCTAGTTTATGCTGTTCATAAAAAAATCAAGTGTGATGTAACTACCAACTGATTTTAGACACAGTATAACTAGTTTATGCTGGTTATATGATTTTCTAGTGTGATGGTTCTGCTAAGTAATTTTAGACACTGTACACGTTTAGACAAAATACTAGTTATGGTTTTAGACCAGTATAACTTTAGACATAATACTAGTTTATACTGGTTATAAGATTTTCAAGTGTGATGTGTCTTCCACAGGTTTCACACACAGTGACTGACTAAAAAATATATGTTATTGCCATTTTATGCTGTTAATAAATTAACAAGTGTGAGGTGTCTACCAGATTAAATTATTTTAATGTCATGTTATGATGTTAATAGGATTAAGAAAGATGAGGTGTCGATGTGTGCACAACCTAGTTTAGTATTTGTCAAGCATATTTTCTGTTGATATTGTAAGTTTATATTCTAATCATAAAACCTTTTTCTCTTTAGGCTCTGTGTGTATCTAACTTATATGTCAATAAAAAACTGATTTTTGTGTTTTTATTTGCAGACCAGTTTAGAAGTTTGAGAAATTTTAATAAATATTTCTTGTGAAATACCAGTAATAATAAACATTCCAAGTCATGAGAAATGGTCTTGGTGATGTTATTAGCGTCGAAGCTAAGACGTTCGTCAGTGGAGTTTTTCTAATCTGTCTATCCATCCACCACCTTCTTTTGAAGTATAGGGTTTTTCCAAAACTTGATTAACTCTCATTTCCGCCAACTGGCGCTCTGTGTATGCAGCCATTTCCGGCAACTATTTTGAGACAAACATTGGCACTCTATGGGAACACACTGTTTTGAGACAAACATTGGCACTCTATGGGAACACACTGTTTTGCGATTGGCGAGTATTAACAATAAAAGGGGGCAGGACGTAGCTCAGTTGTAAAGTACTCGCCTGATGCGTGGTCCGTCTGGGTTCGATCCCTGTCAGTGGATCTAGTCCTGTTGGATCTAAGCGTATTTCAGTTTCTCAATACCAGAAACACAGACGTAATTAGATATCTTTACATCGGTAATGTTCGAGCTACCTGATAAAGAACCAAATTAACATATTTATCCTTTCAGTCATGTTCCGGTTTGAAGCTTGTGTTTCTTCCTTTAGTGTGTGTATTAGTGATTAATATGTGAAATGTTTTATCAGGAAACTCGAAAATGATCCATGTAAAGATATATGACGTCAAACAGGTTTGTTTTTGTATTAGAGTGGACATCTTTGATTATTGTTTGGTAGGACGAGATTACGCAGAATTGATATAGTTTGGTCTCTGCCGGTTAGAGGTGATAACTGTCCAAATCTCTGGCTAACATACAATGTGTGTGTGTGTGTGTGTGTGTGTGTGTGTGTGTGCGTGCGTGCGTGTGCGTGCGTGTGTATGTGTGTGTCGTATAATATCTTATATTTTCAGTGCAATCAAAGAATATATGACATTTTTCAGATCAGATATTTTAAGAATTTGATAACTTTGCAAATTTAATGTAAATTTTTCGAGGTCACGGCACTAGGTGTATTGACATTTAGGCAAAAGTACTAGGGTGACACTCCATAATTGACGTATGCATTCAGTCATCAAATAAAAACATTTCAATACCAATTTTACACTTCAAAAGCTTTCCCGCGTTCATAAAACAAAAAACGCTACGCACTAGGTTATTTTGATGTAAAGTTGCGTGTACAGTTTACAAAAACACTGTGTATTAAACGTGCATTGCCTGGAATATTTTTTATTTAAGCATTTAGAACAGAAAATCCCATTACGTTAGGTGCATATATGACGCCACACTCTGAATTGGTTTCACTACACTGGCTTTTCTAAGTTAAAAATAAACCCAGTATTTTGAAAGTGGGACACTTTTGCCGGGCTCCCTCTGGGCTAAAAATAGTACGGTTCGGCCATTGTTGCATTACAAAAACTGAGCGGATTCTAGCAGCCAATTCCTAGCATCCAATTATGCTAGCAGCAAATTTCAGCAGACACTCTTGGCGACGTTCTAAACACCGGGACTCAAACGCCTTTCGATTGTTACCTGTATTTCACAAACATTTAAACACACTGTTATGCAAATTTTTATTATTCACTACAACTTAAGAATTTTGGAGTTTTAAAGTGTATCTTTATATAATATCAACACAAAAACAAAATAACAACCAAGACTCATTTTCACAGTCTTATTGTTACTAATATCCGTATAAATAGAACTTACCGTTTTATTAAGCACTTTTATAATTTCTGAAGTATCACTTTAAAAATTCGTCTGTACTACGGTAATATAGGATGTCCAACTAGTTTCGTATAGACCACACCACAACACACATTATAAAAGGCGTATGAACCAGGTGTTTAGAACGTCACCATGCGTGTCTGCTGAAATTAGCTGCTAGCATAATTGGCTCCTAGGAAGTGGCTGCTAGAATCCGCTCCGTATTACAAAATGGCGAGAATTGTTCTACACTGGCTAGTAAGCATTTGACGATATGCGTGGGCTAATGACGGATAACTCGCGAGTGAATTAAAAGGGCAGCATTTATGCCTGTTTTTGAACTTAGAACTTGATTGTATACGACTGAAACCAGACATTGCAGCTTTAAGCTCGTATAAATAGATAACCGTTTATTAAGCACTTTTATAATATCTGAAGTATCACTTTAAAAAATCCGTCTGTACTACGGTAATATCGGTCCAATAGTTTCGTATAGACCACACCACAATCATATATATGCCGATAACACATGCGTGTCTGCTGAAATTAGCTGCACATTGGCTCCACACATTACAAAACGACACTACACACACACTCTCTTTCTCTCTCTCTCTCTCTCTCTCTCTCTCTCTCTCTCTCATACACACACACACACACACACACACACACACACACACACACACACTCTCTCTCTCTCTCTCTCTCTCTCTCTCTCTCTCTCTCTCTCTCTCTCTCTCTCTCTCTCACACACACATACACACACACTCTCTCTCTTTCTCTCTCTCTCTCTCTCTCTCTCTCTCTCTCTCTCTCTCTCTCTCTCTCTCTCGCTCTCTCTCTCTCGCTCTATCTCTCTCATGTACGTATATATGTAAGTATGAATGTACATATCTATGTATGTATGTATGTATGTATGTAGTAGTATTGATATAAAGTGCTCCTACTGGCAGTAGCTAGTGGGAATTTCCCTATTAGCTCAGTTGGTAGAGCGCTGGACTCTCGCACTGAGAGTCTGTGGTTCGAATCCCCTCAGTGGAGGTTGATATTTTTCTGTTACATCTTCCAATGGAAAGTAGCTGCACTGTATTTGCCAATTCTGTACCCGATGGTCTTTTAGGAAAAGCCAACGAGGTATCAGTTTTGGTTAATGATCACTTATGCATTGCTCTGTTAGACACTGGCTCGACAGTGTCTACAGTTAGTGAAAGTTTTACTGTGAGTATTTGTCGGATGAAGAGATTCACCCACTTACTGAACTTTTGAACGTTGAATGTGCAGATGGGGAGTCTTTGCCATATAGTGGTTATGTGGAAGTCTCTTTGGTTTTACAGGGTTTACTGATAAACCAATGTGTTGTTTGTGCTTAGTGGTTCCCAACAGCGCATATAATGCTACTGTGCCTGTTTTATTGGGGACTAATGTTTTAATTCCAGCTTTGAATGACTGCCGTCATAAACATGGTGAAAGGTTTTTACAGGTTGCAAACTTACACACTCCATGGTATCTAGCCTTTCGTAGTATTGTTTTACAGGACAAAGGACTTTCTAGAAGTAAAGGAAGATTGGGACTTGTTCGAAGTGCACAGAGGAATAGTATTGCCATCTCACCAAACTCTTGTGTTACTCTTTCAGGTTTCATAGACAAGAAGATTCCTTTCAGGAGTACTTGTGCTATGATGGTAGCTGCCGGAGAGAGTGTTCAACCTGATTTGGAAGATGCTCCAGTGGTTGTTAATTACCAGTTTAACTCTGTTGCTCCAATAGAAGTTAGATTGTCTAATGTTACGACTAGGACAGTTGTTATACCACCCAAGGGTTTGTTATGCAAGTTACATGAGGTAACATTGGAAGATGATATTTCATCTGACAATGATACAAACGGTGATTGGTTACTCCAGAAGATGACACTCCCGAAGGAAGGTCTTACTGAGGGGCAACTACAAAGGGGTACAGACCTGATTTTAGAGTATCGGGATGTATTTTCGTCTGGCGACCTTGACATTGAGCACTGCACAAAAGTACAACATCGGATCAATTTGGTTGATGAGACGCCCATCAAGCAACGCCATCGACGGATACCTCCATCTATGTATGAAGAAGTCAAGCAACATCTTCGACAATTATTGGTTGCAGGTATTATTCGAAAGTCACATAGTCCATGGGCTTCCCCTGTTGTGATTGCCAAGAAGAAAGATGGTTCACTTCGCATGTGTGTTGACTACAGACAGTTAAACCAGCGCACAGTGAAAGACTCTTATGACTGCTTGTCTGGTTCTACGTTTTTTTCGGTAGTCGACATGAAGAGTGGTTATCACCAAGTGGAGATAGCAGAGGAGCATAAACCCAGGACTGCATTCACAGTAGGACCACTTGGCTTTTATGAATATAACAGGATGGGTTTTGGACAGACTAACAGTCCAGCAACTTACCAGCGTCTTATGGAGGATTGCCTGGGGGATCTTTATTTACAGAAGTGCTGTATCTTCATAGACGACCTCATAATTTTTTCAACCACGTTTGAAGAGCATCTTCAAAGGCTCAAACTGGTGTTTGAACGTCTGAGAGACTACAATCTAAAGTTGGCACCAAAAAAATGCTCATTCTTTCAGGATCAAGTGAAATATCTTGGTCATATAGTGTCAGCTGAAGGAGTTAAAGTCGATCCAGAAAAAGTGGAAAAGATTGTTAATTGGCCAGCTCCATCAAATCCTGATCAACTTAGACAGTTACTCGGATTTATGGGATATTATCGCAAATATATTCCCAATTTTTCAGCAATAGCTCGACCCCTGAACAGTCTTCTTCCACCGACCAGAACCAAACAGAAGAAAAAGTCAAAGATGAAGCGAGTTGAGGTTGAGTGGGTGTGGGGTGTAGACCAGCAGATTGCCTTTCAATGACTGCAGGAAGCGTGGACATCGCCACCCATACTTGCCTATGCTGATTACTCTCTTCCTTTTGAGCTTCACACAGATGCAAGTGCGTCGGGGCTTGGTGCGGTTCTTTGCCAGGAACAAGATGGGTTGAAGAGGGTTATCGCTTATGCAAGTCGTGGAGTTTCCAGATCTGAGAGGAACTATCCTGCACACAAGCTTGAATATTTTAGCTTTGAAATGGGCCGTCACGGAGAAATTCAGTATTATCTTTATGGTCATACGTTTGTGGTGTATACCGATAACAATCCCCTCACATACGTTTTAAAAACGGCCAAGCTCGACTCCACAGGGCACAGGTGGTTAGCAGCTTTAGCATCCTATGACTTTTCTATTTTGTACAAGCCAGGGAAAAGTAATTCGGATGCTGATGCTCTTTCTCGACTTCCAGGTAGAGACGATACAGGTGATGCAACATTTGGTATTTCAGCAGAATCCATCAAAGCTATCTCTGCGGCATGTCAAATTCCCTGTTATGTTGAGAGTCTTTGTATGTCAGCTGGTGTCATTGACGATGATGATGAAGAGGGTGCCTCGATAAACAGCATGACGTCCCGAGATTGGAGACGCCACCAGACGGAAGATTCTACTATTGAACCTTTACTGAGAAGCATGACTCAAGGTAGACGGCCACCATTGCATGCATTACCTCGTACAGCAGAAGCCGTGTCCATGCACAGGGAGCTTGATCACTTGACGCTGCATAGAGGTGTTCTTTATCGCTCGACTACTGTCAGGGGAGAAGAGAAGATGCAATTAGTGCTTCCTACAAAGTTTAGAGACACAGCATTGCGAGGTTTGCATGATGATATTGGTCATATGGGATGTGAGCGAACTCTTTCTCTTTTGAAAGATCGTTTTTTCTGGCCGTTTATGTCCAAGAGTGTGGATGAGTGGGTGAAGAGATGTGGTAGGTGTTTGCGACATAAGGGTCCAACGAACAGCAGAGCTCCACTTGTAAGCATAACCACCAGTCAGCCACTTGAACTTATTTGTATTGACTTTTTAACGCTAGAAACGTCCAAAGGTGGCTTTCAAAACATCTTGGTCATTACAGACCACTTCACAAGATATGCTCAAGCCATACCTACAAAGAACCAGACTGCAAAAACCACTGCCGTCTGCGTCTCTGTCTTTGTCCATTGTCCACGGTAGACTGTCGTCTCACATCTTGTGAAATCGATGTAGATATCGGTTTGGCTGGAAAATCTTGATTTGTAGTCTTGGGCGCGGTGTCATTCAACCTGTTCTCAAGCTTATCAAATCGTGCTGACAGTTTGTACATCATAGCTTCCAATCTTTTAATACCATCTGCCTCGTCAATCGATGATGTATCTACAGCAACAGTGCTTCTCTTAGCGGGGATTGGTTTCTTGCTGGAAATAGATTTCTCTGTCAAAATAAACTCATGATGATTCTGTTCTACCCGACGTAACTCAACTCTTAATCTATCAAAGTCCTGAGTTTTATCGAAGATGTGTCCACTACAATCCTTCATCCATTGTCTAAGTCCACCCCAGAAACGAGTTCGTAACGTATGGTTGGAGTTTGCAAGATGCCCACTAGACTTGAAAACTTTGTAGTACAACTGCTCAACTCGGCAACCCCAAGATGAAACATCCTCATCATCCCTTTGATGAGCACTATAAAATTCTGCAAGCACCGCTTCGCCCTCATCCACTGAACCATAAATACTCTTCAACTTATGAATAAGCCGATTCACACTCGCCTCTGGACCCAACCTCATCGCAACTCGAGCTGCATCACCTTTCAGAGAAGAGCGTACAACCCTAGCCACGACATCTGTGGAGTGTTTCTTATCTCTCTGCAAACACTCAACCTCGTACACCCAAGTATCAAAGGAACTTTCATGCTTAATTCCACTATCACCTGAAAAGACTGAGATTCTTAGTGGTTGGTTTAGCTGATAAGTATTAGCAATCGGCGTCGTCTGCCCAGCTGGAGAGGAATCACTTAAAGACTTCGCATATTCTAAAGCCCAAGCTTTAAAATCTTCTGGAGTGTCAGACTTAGGTTTAATACCTAACTGTTTAAAGGTTGCGAGCAAGGTTGGAAGTTCTTCCATAGTGATGTTTTCAGGAGTTTCGTCCTCAACCTGCTCCTCGTCAGACCAATGACCTAAAAACGTTGCCATCCCGTAACATAACAATAAACCAGACTATAATCACAGGACCTCTCTGGAATAGAAACAAATCTAGTTATTTACAGCACGAGAAACTCAAGTCATAAAACTGAAATAAATCTAGCAACTATATCCCGATATCATCATTCAATACCTCAGCAATACCACCAAACACAAAGAATATAATACCAAGAGGACCACAGCATAGAAAATAAACTTCACCCTGTACCACTTGGGACATAAAACAACTAAGTGAACTATATAACCAGGAGTGTTTCAGTATCCTTGCAGATTATAATTGTAAGCACTACCACTTAATTATCAAGACATCCTTAAATGTTGATTGTCAATCACAATAATATATTAACGAGTAGCTGTGTTTTATTACACAGAATAAGGAATGAAGAATGAAAACAACTGGTAAGGCTAAATCAAGTCAGAAAAGGACTGTCATGTGTGTGCTTATGTTAGTTGTGAGTTGAACACGTGCAATAAAAAATAAAAATAAATAAATAATAATTTAATTTTAAATTTTAAATTTAAATTTAAATTTCTAATTTAATTCGAAATTTAATTCATAAGTTTATATTAAACTAACCGACAATACACATTTAATTCGCAAATATGAGCGAAATTAAACTAGCTTTCAAACTGCAAAATACAAACTACTCAACAGGTAAGCACAACTATAGCTATGTTGACCAAGTGTGTAACGTAAATATAAACAAGCAAAAAAATATTTTTAAAAAAACAAACACACGCACACACTAAAAAAATAAAAAAATTAAATGAACTACAAAATCACAACTTCCTATTGTATCACTAAAGTCATGACATGTTCATCAAACAAGATTTAACAGTCCTAAAAAAAAATCAAAGATTGTGAGATGTACAGCAGAAAAAAATCTAATATCTCACAAGTGATAAACAAATGATACTATCAACATTTCAAAGTATTTTAACATTTGATGAGTGGTTATATAAAAAAATTACATCCACCTAATTACAAAAAAAATATATGTATACATAAACACACAAATACCAGAGCTCTGTCAATAAAACAAGCTTCTACTCCCATTAAATTGAACTGCAGTTCAGAATAGAGAATACACAAGACACAGAACACAGAACACAACACACAAAATGCTCACTAAGCAAGTTTTTTTTTTGTACTGTTCAATGTCCAACACCAACACAACACTCCACACCGTCCGTCTGTCCGTTCACGGATTGTCCCAACACAGGAAATGACGTCATCTCGAGTCCCTACGTCGGCTCCATTGTAGCATTTGGGTTAAATCCCTCTAATCAGAAAGACAACAACAATGCTGGGTAGGATTCGGTTTATTTGGCAACCGTCAAATAAAGGTCCTGAAAATAGTATATAAAAATATGTAATATAATATAATTGGTAAAACACCGTGTCATCATCATACAATGCAAATATTATACATCTCACAACTTTACAAAATACACATCGTCAAGGATACCAATTTATAGATTACTTAACAGTTATACGTTATCAGAATAAACATGTATATACATCCAAAACCTCATCCGTGGACATAACCCACTGAGATGCAATACAACATAAATACACTACTGGATCATCGATCCAGCTTACAAAATGACAAGCGCTGGCCAACACGCTTGTGAAACCAACAACACACGAAAAATGCGTGCGTTGTTACTAGAAACTGTACACACAAACACCTATAAATAGTCATGTTACACACCTTGGCTGTGGGCTATGGACCGAACTGGTCGCCGAGTATTAATGACAATTCCTCATCCTATAAACAAACATCATAATATAAGCGAAAATATATAATTGTTAGACCTATATATATATTTATCGTTATTGTATACAATATAATTACCCTAATAATTATTGTCTTTACAGTTAGTAAATTAAGAATATATATTTAAAAATACATTAAAATTACATTAAATATACTTTTAAATACTTATAACCACAACCTTTCCCTGGTGTCAACTACATTATCAATTTATATCTATCCATAGTTAATACAGATTATGATTTTATATCTATCAATAGTTAATACTTAAATCATAATGGAACATAATCTGCACAATAATTATATAAATATATAAATTCATGTTAGTCAAACCTGTGTAACCGTCGCAAAAAAGATGAAAAAATAATCAAGAAATAGTTGAGAATAATGTCGTGTGTTGATGGCTTGCTGTTCAGTGTGAATGTGGCACGGACTAGTCATGACCAATGTCACATGACACCAGAATAAAATATCATTGGCTAAACTCCAATTTGACGGGAAAGAAAGGTTAGGGCGTTGTCTAATAGGGTATTCTCTACGACGAATATCCTAAGAACAAACGAAATAACCCATTAATAAAATATTATAAAATAAGTAGCAAATAAAATAAAACATATATACATACAGTGTTATATATTTTTACCCCGTTACATGTATGTACAAACAGACAAAACAAATCCAAAATACATCCCCGCCCCCAGTCTACAAGAACAGAACAAAAAAAAAAAGAGGGAAAATTCCTTCCAACCGAAAGATTTAATAGCAGTCCGCATATCGTCGTTCTTGAATAGTCTGAATATCCTTTGTAGTCACCTGAATGTACATATCTATGTATGTATGTATGTATGTACAAACAGACAAAACAAATCCAAAATACATCCGTGCCCCCACTCTACAAGAACAGAACACAAAAAAGAGAGGGAAAATCTATTCCAACCGAGACGATTTATCGCAGTCCGCATATCTTCGACTTCGTACTTGATAGTCC
>NC_054703.1:6369068-6434068 GCF_016097555.1 Gigantopelta aegis
CTTAAACAGTGCCACACTTTCTGTTACAGGATCATATGAAATATCCATTGGTGCTAAATAATTACTAGTCCGAGGACTCGAACTTGGCCACGTGACAGTATAAACATGTTGATCTATACTTCAGGGATTAAAGAGTAATTTAAATATTGAAATACAAAACCTACGAAATTATCTACTCACAGTACCAGCTAAATGTCATTTGATATTCAGAGGTTTTTGACACAGTGCGACAATAAACATAATTCTTGCTGGTTATAAGATTTTCAAGTGCCATGTATCTACCAAATGATTTTAGATACAGTACAAGTTTACACATAGTACTAGTAGATGCTGGTTATGAGGTTTTGAAGTGTGATTGTTCAGACTATTTTAATGTCATTTTTATGCTGTTAATAAGATTTACAAATGTGAGCTGCTTTCGGTTTGGTATCAAAATTTAGGACACCAAGACAAGTTGGAAGGGCACCAAGACAAGTTGCAAGGGCACTAAGACAAGTTGGAAGGGCACCAAGGCAAACGTTTTGTTCAAAAGATGGGCAAGAAGGATACTTACTTTCTATTGAGTTTCACAGACAAAAATGACTTAACGTTATGGTCTTGGACACTAGCCTATGCAATTTGTTGGATACCAATGCCTTTTAATAACAGTAGAAATGTGATTTACAGCACATCCCTCCCCCTTCCCAGCCCCCTCCCCACTTCCCTTCTCTCCCCTTCCCCGCTTCACAGCTCTCTCCTTCCCCGGTTTCCAGGTTTCCAACCGGCGTCGTGGTAGGCCATCGGTCTACAGTCTGGTAGGTACTGGGTTCGGATCCCAGTCGAGGCATGGGATTTTTAATCAAGATACCGACTCTAAACCCTGAGTGAGTGCTCCGCAAGGCTCAATGGGTAGGTGTAAACCACTTGCACAGACCAGTGATCCATAACTAGTTCAACAAAGGCCATGGTTTGTGCTATCCTGACTGTGGGAAGCGCAAATAAAAGATCCCTTGCTGCTAATCGGAAGAGTAGCCCATGTAGTGCCGACAGCGGGTTTCCTCTCAAAATCTGTGTGGTCCTTAACCATATGTCTGATGCCATATAACCGTAAATAAAATGTGTTGAGTACGTCGTTAAATAAAACATTTTAAATTTTTTTATATATATATATATACAACACGGACTGTATGGGAAGGGCAAGGTGGCTATCCAGGTAAGGCACCGCGGCATTTTTGTTGCCGTCCACGCTATACAAGTGTCGGGGTTTAATGGAAAGTAAGGAGGGCACCCATGGCAATCGCCTCGGTGCCGTGCTGAAATGCGAACCGTGCAGCACATACCACGGCCTTTAACCAGTTGTGGTGCACTGATTAAATAAGAATTGTTCGTGATTTGTTTGCGAATTGATCGATGTATAACAGACACAAATTGTATAAAATTGCGTAGCGTAAAATTACAAACAGCACAACTTACTTAGTTGAAACTACACATAAATTAATAAATCAGTTTCCAACATTCTTCCCATTATCTACTTTACATAATTTGATGTCCCATTTGATGCAATGACGTCATTTTCTGGCGTGTTTACTTTAAATTCCTTCACTACGCTACGCAACTTTATGCAGTTTGTGAAAATTGTACATCGATAAATTCATTTTTAAAAAATGACAAACATATTTTATATAATTACAAAGACAGGAGCTTGTGCAGCGATTGGCTTACGACAGTCGAACCCTCCCCTTGGTCAAGCAAATGTTCCTTTGTTTCAATACTTTTACCGGGAAAGCATGTCTTACGTTAACCCCTCATAAATTTAGGTAGTCACAGTTTAGCTTGCCTCCACCCCACCCTCTTCTAAAATGTATGCACAAGCGCCTGGACGCACCATATTTAGTAAAACAAAATACACATTTAAACCAGCTTCTAGCGTCTTTTCCATGACCTGTTTCACATAATGATGTCCCAGCTGGCGTACGTAATGACGTCATCAGTGGGGGATTCAGGAAATCCATTATGGGGGGGGGGGGGGGGGGGGGGCAGTGACATGAGATGGAATGCCAAGGGAACTTTGGGACAGATTTGGAGGGGGATCATAAAAAAAAATTAATATGACTATATACTAACCCCCCCCCCCCCCCTTAGATTCGCCTTTTTCTGAGGTTTATCGAAGGACACATTAAGTTTTTGTTCCACATCGTCCAATCAGAATTGATGAAATCGTATAAACGCGGAAATTGTGTAATTATACAAAACCAAACAACAAAACAATCAAAAGAGCAACAAACTGAAACAAATAAAAATACGAAACCAAAATACGCACCCCCCCCACCCCCCCCCCCCCCCCCCCCCCCCCCCCCCCCCCCCCCCCCCCACCCCCACCCCCCCTCACCCCCCCCCCCCCCCCCCCCTCCACCCCCCCTCTCCCTCGGAGTCTACAACAACAAGAATAGAGAAGTCAAAGAACAAATTCCTTCCAACCGAGAGATTTAATCGCAGTCCGCATATCGTCGTACTTGAACAGTCCGAATGACAGGCCAGAATAACTTCCTCGTGACCGTTTCCTTTGTGGTAACTCGATTGTTGTTCGGTAAGTTTATTTGGTTTATTAGAACAACTTTCTACATTTTTCATTTACAAACAAAGCTCAAATCTATCATCACGTTAACGTAAGTCACATTTTCTCTTTGGGTACAAGACGTTTCGCCCCCCTCCCCCAGCCAATTCGCCCCTAGGTCTGTTCGCCCCCAAATAGGATGTTAGTTCGCCCCCACGTGCATAACCAGTTCGCCCCTACAAAGGTACCAGTTCTCCCCCAGTCAGTTCGGGCCATGTTCCTGGCCTGGAAAGTCATGATTTTTTTATATTGGTCATGGAACGGCCTGAGTGTAATAAAGTTCTGTTCTGATATATCCATACGTGTTTGTTGTGTGTTGAATACGAATGCCAGGCTAGGCAGGTCAGGTCAGGTCATAGGGTTTTACGTGCACATTCAGAGCAAGCTGTTGTAGCGCACGCCTGTCATGATTCATGATCAGTCCAAATTGTGGAAGGACAACAACCCCTCCCCTCTAAGAAAAGAAACACACACACACACACGAACACACTTTAACATCCTCTAAAGAAAGAGTACAATAATTGTTTAAAAGTAACAAATATTTGGGGGCGAACTGACTAATATTTGGGGGCAAACAGTTGGGGGCGAACTGATCGGGGGCGAACTGGCTGGGGGGGGGGGGGGGCGAAACGTCATGGATTCTTTATCTTTTACACATTGCCTATTTTTTTACCACAACCTCGGTAAATTCAATATCTGACTCTAAATAGAACACGGGTTCGGACTCAATGTTGTAACATTCCGGTTTGTTAAGTGAAATTAATAAATATTTTACATTACTAACAAACATGTCTTGAACTAAATATAATTTAACAAGAAAAACGTTCGTTATATAGCCACATGTATTATTGAAAAATTATATAAATAATAAATGCTTTCCGCAAATTATTACAGTGTTGAAAAGAACAGGTAGTATACATCAATATCCACTGATTTTTGTGTCAGGTTGGCACGGGCCTCGGTGGTGTAGTGGTTAAGCCATCAGACTTAGGGCTGTTAGGTTCAGCTTCCACCCACATCTAGGTTTAACGACTCATTTGGGCAAGCATTCCTACATGGTTTGTCCAGTGCACATTCATTAAAAAAATATATAAAAATCACAGTCCGCATATCGGTATACCTACATGCAGATCGATTCCTTTGATATTCCTTTTAAGTTAATCTTACCAGTATATTTTTATTAGAACGGTTGTCTGGGGTTGTTTTCTTATTATTATTTATTTATAAACTATAAATAATGCAGAAATTTATCTAGACGTTGACATAAATCACTCTGTGACTTGTACACATTAGTTAGTTTATGATCACAAACATTAATTTTATTCTGTTAGTCTTAAAGGACCTGTCCTGAGTTTGCTGCCGTTACAACTTGTTTATGACCAACACATTGGTTTTGACGATTCAAATTTCATATTAAACATATTGTCCTGTTAACAATCAGTATTTTTATCAGATGTTTGTTGATTTTCTAATTGTACATTCCAGTAATTTCGTACATTCGAAAATCTCTACATTACAACAAACTAAAGAATAACTCCTATAAAGCATTAGGACATGACCACAAACATCCTGGATTTACAGACAATGGTATTCTAAACAAGAAAATGTATTTAATCTGTAATAGTAATCTCAAAACTAGTACACGGGATGGCACTATCTTTGATATGTAATAGTAGTCTTCAAACTAGTAAACGGGATGGGACAGTCATTGATATATAATAGTAATCTCCAAAATAGTACATGTATTGAGAATATCTTTGACATGTAATAGTAGTCTCCAAAATAGTACACGGGATGGAACAGTCTTTGATATGCATTAGTAGTCTCCTAAATAGTACATGGACTGGAAATGTCTTTGACATTTAATAGTAGTCTCCAAAATAGTACACGCGCTGGGACAGTCTTTGATATGCAATAGTAGTCTCCTAAATAGTACACGGACTGGAAATTTCTTTGACATGTATTGGTAGTCTCCAAATTAGTACACGCACTGGGACAGTCTTTGATATGCAATAGTAGTCTCCTAAATAGTACACGGGCTGGGACTGTCTTTGACATGTAGTAGTCTCCACAATAGTAGAATACCTGTGTGGTCCTTGTCTGACGCCATATAACCGTAAATACATTGTGTTGAGTGCATCGTTAAATAAAAGATTCCCTGCCTTCCTTCCAAAATAGTACACGGACTGGGACTGTGTTTGATATGAAATAGTAGTCTCTAAAATAGTACACAGGCTAGAACGTCTTTCATACTCCTGGGCTGGGGCTGTTTGACACACCTGTTTGTCACTGGAACTGGATTATTTTACATACCTTAGGTTCTGGGAACGGGCATTTTGTTCAAGTCATTTATCCATTTACTGGTTCTGTTTCAGTACGTCTGTTCATCCTACAACTTTGAAGATACATCAGTAAATGTTCATTTCAGTTGATGTTAATCAGATGAAAACGATAAATGTCCTCTGTCTAAAAAATATGTCTAACAGCGACAGTAGATGTGTCGAATGTGAGGTCTCGTCAAAACATTGTGAAAACATCCCTGATCACGAAAAACAAACAACATATTCTTGTGACAAGCCTTTCAAATGTGGGATATGTTTAAAGTGTTTCTCTCACAAGTGTCACATTATGCAGCATATGAGGATCCACACTGGTGAACGATCATATCAGTGTGAGGTGTGTTGGAAGAGTTGTCATCGGAATAAGGACTTGAAACAGCATATGCTGATTCACACTGGAGCTCTGAAATTCAAATGTGAGGTGTGTGCAAAATGCTTCTCACGTAATACTAACTTAAAACAACATATGTCGGTTCACACTGGTGTTAGGAATTTCAAATGTGAAGTATGTGCAAAATGTTTCTCACGCAATACGCACTTGAAAGAACATATGTTGGTTCACACTGGTGTTACGAATTTCAAATGTGAGGTATGTGCAAAATGTTTCTCAAGTAATCCTAACTTGAAACAACATATGTTGGTTCACACTGGTGTTAAGACTTTCAAATGTGAGGTATGTGCAAAACGCTTCTCACAAAATACTAACTTAAAACAACACATGTTGGTTCACACTGGTGTTAAGAATTTCAAATGTGAGGTATGTGCAAAATGTTTCTCATATAACACAGACGTGAAGAAACATATGTTGGTTCACACTGGAGTTAGGAATTTCGAATGTGAGGTATGTGCAAAATGTTTCTCAAGTAATCCTAACTTGAAACAACATATGTTGGTTCACACTGGTGTTAAGACTTTCAAATGTGAGGTATGTGCAAAACGCTTCTCACAAAATACTAACTTAAAACAACACATGTTGGTTCACACTGGTGTTAAGAATTTCAAATGTGAGGTATGTGCAAAATGTTTCTCATATAACACAGACGTGAAGAAACATATGTTGGTTCACACTGGAGTTAGGAATTTCGAATGTGAGGTATGTGCAAAATGTTTCTCAAGTAATTGTAACTTGAAACGACACATGTTGGTTCACACTGGTGTTAAGAATTTCAAATGTGAGGTATGTGCAAAATGTTTCTCACAAAACACAGACGTGAAGAAACATATGTTGGTTCACACTGGAGTTAGGAATTTCAAATGTGAGGTATGTGCAAAATGTTTCTCTCACAATACCCACTTGAAACGTCATATGTTGATTCACACAGATAATAAACCTCTAACGGTTATCAGCTGAAACGCTGTCTGTTAATCCATGTAAATGAGAAACTTTTAACACGTTGAAAATGCACAGACTGATTTAACATACAACACCATCTTGAAGTGCCTCCTTTCTGTTCATATTAATTACAGAGGTGTGTAGCTCAGTAGTAGTGTGATGGGTCGTGAGATCAGCCTACTGTCTGTTCATATTAATTTAAGAGGTGTGTATCTCAGTAGTAGTGTGATGGGTCATGGGATCAACACTCGTCAAACTGGTTTAACATACAACACCATCTTGAAGTGCATCCTCTCTTTTCATATTAATTAGAGAGGTGTGTAGCTCAACAGAAGTGTGATGGATCATGGGATCAACACTCGAGTCGAGATCTCTTCATATTAGTCAGACCTATTTCAGGTTTTAACAAACGACTCCACCTTTCATGTTAATTAGACAGATGTGTAGCTCAGTAGTAGTGTGATGGGTCGCGCACATGTATATGTGAATCATTAATAAACAACTCTACTTGTCTTAAATATATATATATATAGATATAGATAGATAGATAGATAGATAGATATATAGATACATACATACATATATATATATATATATATATATATATATATATATATATATATATATATATATATATACTGACACACAATGAAAACGCAAAACAGATATTTTTCAATGTTTTGTTGTCATTAATGAAAAATATATTTATTGGACTTAAAATAACAATTTATGAGAGAAAGCCATTGATTGGTACTTTTGTCTGGGTTTTAATCCTGGTTTTGTTCTCTTTACACATACAATAGCAGAGACACACAAAATGGTGTGAAATGCGTTCACTACATGCTCAATCATGCTGCATGCAATGCACGTGAAATGCCAGTATGTGGACACGTAAAAGTCACGTAACGGTGTCATATTCCTCGTCACATTAAGAATGCCACAACTCGGAGAAGAACAAAGGGGGCGAACGTTGGGCATGGTTCAAGGGGGGACTTCGCAAAGCCAAGTTGCTAGGACCTTCAGAGTTCATCCATCAACTATTGGACGACCCGTTGAACGTCATCGACCTCGACCATGTGGGATGAGTTAGGACGTGGTGTAAGTAACCGCCAGCGACTACCACGTAACGTCGCTGAGCGTGCACAGACGTTGCAGGAGTGGAGGAACATCCTTGTGGCTTATTTGAGATGTTTATGCCAATCCTTTCCCTGTTGTCTTCACGCATGCTCACGGGCCAATGGTGGACACACCAGATACTGAACTTAATATGGGGGGTTGAACTTTTTGATTACGAATGCAACTCGATTACTGATGATAACTGGCCATGTTTCCATCTGAATGTATCTCATGAATACCAGTCATTAATGTCATATTACATTATCCATCAATTCATTAATAGTTTGTCGTTATTTGCAATGAAAAGTTATTTTTGCGTTTTCATTGTGTGTCAGTATATATGTGAAACATTAATAAACAACTCTACTTGTCTTAAATATATATGTGTATTTATTTACACTTTAATAGGCTTTTAACCCGTTTTTATGGGATTGTCACTTGAATGAAGATGTGACGTCATTTAAAAGTAGTGACGTCACGACAACTATAACAATATGTACATGTATATAAATAATGGGTCATTAATTACGTTATAATTAAATCATGTTGGTAAGCTTGGTAAACACTTGTATATATGTGTGTATGTATGTATCTCTGTGTGTGGGGTGAAGTGGGGGTTGGAAGGATGAGTCGTGCATGTGGCAGTATATGTTGATATATACTTCAGGGATTAAACAGAAATTTAGATATTGAAATGTGATGCCTGCAAAAGGATTTAGTCACAGTACCAGCTAAATGTTATTTCATATTGATAACATTTTCAAATGTGACGTGTCTTCAAAAGGGTTATGGCACATAGTCCTTGCTGGTTATAAGATTTTCAAATATAGTGTGTCTATAAAATGTCATATACAGTCGACCTTCGATAACTCAAACTTCGATCTTTCGTAAACGTCGATCTCTCGAAGTGAAACGGCGGTCCCGGCCGAACTGCTCTACAAACTAGTAATAACAGACTTCGAACACTCAAACTTCGAACATTCGAAAAACTCTATCTCTCAAAGTAATTTTGTGGTCCCACCATAAAAAAAATAAGGGATATTGCACTTCCAAAACTCGAAGTTTGTGGAGTGACTGAGCCTTTCAACTGTACCGGTAATACTTTAAAGAAAAATGAATTGTCACCCAAGCCAAGCGTGAGTGTCCCGACTGGTCTCGGCTATCGATGATACACGCGGTAATTACAGATTAATAGATCGCCGACTATGCGGAACGAAATGATCCTACATGCCTGCATTGGGTTGTCGGTGTTTGTACACGGCAGCGGGCCTCATTACACAAAGTACGGATAGTCTTGTAATCTTCAAAAAACTGTTGTAATAACAATTAACGCTGTTTGGTTTTTCTCTTAAACGAGTGCAAAAAAGTACATAACCTAGTGCTATTTGGCATACAGCGTTTTAATTTGTTATGTTATGTCTCGCTATGTTAGTGAGGGTTTTTAAAATGATTTTTGTGATTTACAATAATTTTGCTATTTATATTGTGTATTTTTTATTTGGTAAACAAACGTACTTAGTGCTAATCGACATTCAGTTTTTAATTTATTACAACGTTACGTTCAGCCTTGTTTTGAAATTTGAAAAATATATCAACTTTAATTTATCGCTTACTTCCGGTTATATGTAAGTACGTGCTTTCAGTTTTCTTTTCTCTTTTTTTTACTTTACTGTCAATTAATACAATAAAAGTACATAGAGATGTACGTCAAATTGATCGAATTTATCTCGTTTCTGTTAATATTTACTTAGTTTTATCATATACACAGAAGAAATGTGCTAACATCCGATATCAACGAAATGATAATACTGCAATGCAGTTTCACTTTGAGGTCTGCTGTACGAATTTCGAACACTCGAACTCCCTGAAACTCGGAACTATTTCGTCGTCCCCTTCAACTTCGAGTTAACGAAGTTTGACTGTATATGGTGCGACCTAAAACATAGTTTATGCTGGTTATATGATCTTCGAGTGTGGTGTGTCTGCAAAGGATTTTAGACTCAGTATAAGTTTAGACATAGTCCTTGTTTATGTTTTTTATAAAATGTTCAAATGTGATGTGTCTACCAAATGATTTCAGACTCTACACGTTTAGACATAATACTAGTTTATGATGTTAGACACAGTATAACTTTAGACATAATACTAGTTTATGATGTTAGACACATTATAACTTTAGACATAATACTAGTTTATGATGTTAGACACATTATAACTTTAGACATAATACTAGTTTATGATGTTAGACACAGTATAACTTTAGACATAATACTAGTTTATGATGTTAGACACAGTATAACTTTAGACATAATACTAGTTTATGATGTTAGACACAGTATAACTTTAGACATAATACTACCTTATGCTAGCTATAAGATGTTCAAGTGTGATGTGTCTACCACAAGTTTCACACACAGTGCCTGATTAAACGTTAATTTCACATGCCGTTAATAAGATCTAGAAATGTGACGTGTCTACCGGGTTAAGCTATTGTTATGTCGTGTTATACTGTTAATAAGATCTAGAAATGTGGCATGTCTACCAGGTTAAGCTATTTTAATGTCATATTATGCTGTTAATAAGATCTAGAAATGTGATGTGTCTATCAGGTTAAACTATTTTAATATCATTTTATATGTTAGTAAGATTTACAAATGTGAGCTGTAGATATGTGCACGAACTATTTTAGTATTTGTCAAACATGTTTTCTGATAATATTGTAAGTTTGTAATCGGATCATAAACACTCTTTTTTTGCAGGTTCTGTGTTTATCAAAATTATATATCAATAAACAACTGATTTAAATATTTTCACTTTTTGTGTTTTATTTTGATACCAGTTTAAAATGTTGTACAATTTACATAATTGTTTCTTGTGAAGTACATATAATAACAAACATTACAAGTCATGGTAAATGGTCGTGGTGATATTTTTGGCTTCGCTATGACGTTTGATAGCTGAGCTTGTATAGAATTTTTACAAAACCTGGTTAACTCACCTTGCTGCCAGCTGGGGATCTTCGTATGCAGACATTTTTAGCAAGTATTTTTGAGACACAAACCATGGCAGTATATGGGAAAACGTTTCCGCGATTACCGGGTAATAAAGATAAAAGTGTGCGAGACGTAACTCAATGGTAAAATGCTAGTCTGATGCGCTGTCAGTCTGGGATCAATACCCTCATGTAGGCATAGACAGACCGCATCAGGCGAGCACCTAACCACTGGGCTACGTCCCGCCCCTTCTGATAATACGGTCTATTAGATGTAAGCGTATCTCAGTTTCTCCAATACTAGAAACCCTAACCACTGGGCTACGTCCCACTCCTTGTGATAATACGGTCTGTTAGATCTAAGCGTATCTCAGTTTCTCCAATACTAGAAACCCTAACCACTGGGCTACGTCCCACTCCTTGTGATAATACGGTCTGTTAGATGTAAGCGTATCTCTGTTTCTCAAATACTAGAAACCCTAACCACTGGGCTACGTCCCACTCCTTCTGATAATACGGTCTGTTAGATCTAAGCGTATCTCAGTTTCTCCAATACTAGAAACCCTAACCACTGGGCTACGTCCCACTCCTTGTGATAATACGGTCTGTTAGATGTAAGCGTATCTCAGTTTCTCAAATACTAGAAACCCTAACCACTGGGCTACGTCCCACTCCTCATAATACGGTCTGTTAGATCTAAGCCCTCAGTTTCTCAACTAGAAACCCTACCACTGGGCTACGGCTACATCCCGCCCCTTCTGATACGTCCCGCTCCTTCTCATAATACGGTCTGTTAGATGTAAGCGTATCTCAGTTTCTCAAATACTAGAAACCCAAACTTAATTATAATCTTCGTTTCTTCCAAACTGACAGATCATGGATTTAATGAGTTAAAAAAAAAAAAAAAATTAAAAACCCAAACTTATACTATTTCCGATTAGCAGCAAGTTGTCTGTTCTATGGACACACATACATGATAGTACATACCACAACCTTTGTTACATAAGTTGTAGAACACTGGCTGGAAGGTCAAATGATCCAATGAGTCCACCGACGGGGATCGATCTTTAATTGCGGATCAAGCTACGTTTTGTCCTCTATGGACCCCAATGTGATTGCTACAGCGTCTATGGTGGGTTTATCTGACGATGTGTTTCCGTGCAGCACAACGAAAAGACAATCCCAAAACAAATAACCCTCAGTCTACAAGAACAAGAGCGAAGAAAAAGGTCAAATTCCTTCCAAGCAAGACAATTTATCGCAGTCCCATATCTTCGTACTTGAATGGTCCGAACAACAGGCTGCAATACCTTTCTCGTGACGGTTTCCTTTGTGGTAATCAGATTGTTGTTCGGTACGTTTATTTTGTTTACTAGAGCAATTTTCTGCGTTTGAGGAGTTCAGGCGCAAAACCCAGTAAGTCGATCTGAGTTCGTTTGTTTTAAAATAAAGATTTTTACCTGATGGTAATTTTAATTCTCACTAATTCCACTTTTCCTGTCATGAAATGGCTATGGAGCAATGAACAAAACAATATTAATGTAAAAAATTAACCTTTATTAAAAAAAACTTGGTAATTACCAAAATGTGATTGATTTTTCTGCAAAACTAAGTAAGTCCACCTTCGGTTTCTTTGCAAAACTCAGTAAGTCCATTTCTGGAGACCAGTCTTATGGAAATGTTGCAGAATCAAAGAACAGACAATTAGAAACATCTTAAAAGTGAAGGTTGAATTAAACATTTACAAAAGAAGAACTTTACTTGTCCATGGATATACCAAAGTTTGGCAGTTGCTGGCCTATTGTTCCTAGCCTTCACAAAGCTTTAAAACTGACACTTATTTAAAACGATTGTGCCATCCCAGTGTAATAACAATGACAGTAACATACTCGCTCTAAAATTATAATTATGGAAAATAATGCCAGTTGGGTCATAACATACTCTATCCCCCATTGGAAGTCATCAAAAGATTACACGGAAGTTCAGTCAGTCATCTCGCCCCAATTTAAACACACATCCATCGATTTATTGAAATTGGGGTAGTGAGTGTTAAAGGGACATTCCCGAGTTTGCTGCATTGTAAGATGTTTCAGACTGATAAAATATTCCTACGATTAAACTTACATATTAAACATATTTTCTTGTTTAGAATATCAGTGTCTGTATATTCAATGTGTTTCTGGTCGTCATAATATTTGTAGGAAGCCCAAACTGGATTTTGTCTTCAAATAATTTCATACGTACGAAAAAATAGTTTTTAGGAAATAAAATGAAATGAAATATAACCTGGTACATATATTAGAACGATCAGAAACACGATTAATATACAGCCACTAATATTGTATGCAGAAAATGTAATTACAGTCGTTAAAAAGTCTCTGTTAGTCGATAATATCTTAAACATTGCTGCAAACTCGGGAGTGTCACTTTAAAGTAATTGTTCACAATATTGAACAAACTGGCACACCACATAATTCCTGGTCACATGTGCGCATGTTACACGGGGAATCAAACCTTCACCACTGTAGCGAGCTGTTTTGGCTATAGAACGGGCCGAACTTCGTGGCCGACGTCGTTTACGCTTTCCTGTTGGTGATAACATCACAGGTTCGTGAACTACATCATAAATTTCCATAACTAGCCTGGATAAATTGGCTAAAATCTGAAGGCATTATACGAATTCAGCGCGCAAAAAAGATTATCATGGGCGCGGCCATCTTATGCGTCATGTGATCTGATGCGCACATGTGATTGGCGGACTACAAACTACGTGGTTCTGCAGACAAACTCAGATTGCGTTTACGAGGTTCCGCAAAGAAACCGTATTCTAGCTTGGATTTAGAATGGGACTAACGGGCTTTTGAAGCAAAATATATTTGCTCATCGGGTACCAGCGACTGAGAAGGTTTGTCTCCAACGGTTGTCTCAGTTTTCATGGATGTGGCGTTTACGAGGTTTTGCGCCTGAACTCCTCGTTTTTCATTGACAAAGAATGCTCAAATCTATCTTCAGGTTCACGTTAGTCACTTTTTATATTTTCTACATTGCCTAGTTTTAGCCCATTCAGTTTATTCTTGGCAAATTCACAGTGTCATAATCTGACATTCGAAATAGAACACGGGTTTGGCCTCTCACTGTTGTGACATCCCGGTTCTACCTGTGAATTATCTCAGTTGGGTTATTGTTTCCTTTGCTATTTGTAATGCATTCTGGGGAATACCTTTTAGTAAAATATTAATATTTATATAAATCATAAATGCTTCACGTCAGTTGCTACAAATTGTTAAAAACGAATGCTGGTCAAGTCGCTCCAAGACCAATTCGCCCCAAAACCAATTCGCCTCCTACCAACTCGCACCCAAAATGTTACCAACTCGCTCCAGTGTTGAGATAAATCGCCCCTGGTCCAATTTCAACTTTAATGTCCGTAAATAATTGACAAACTTAAAAATGGACGTCTACACCTTAGTGTTCTTCCATTTATTAATATTACAGTGAAACTCCGCTATTACGACCTCTTATTAAAACTGGTTTTATATTAGGGAGATCGTAATATCGGGTAAACAATAAACTATTACAATTAACTATTTTAACGACGTTTGTGAGTTTGTACACAGTTTCCTCAAAGGAATGATCAGCTAAAGGTGCGGGACGTAGACTGGTCGTAAAACTCTCGCTTGATGTGCGATCTGTTTGGGATCGATCTCTGTCAGTGGCCCATAGGGTTATATCTCGTTCCAGCCAATGCACTACGACTTGTATGCCAAAGGCTGTGGTATGTGCTATCTGTCTGTGGAATGGTGCATATAAAAAATCCCTTGCTACTAATGGAAAAATGTAGCCGTTTTCCTAAGACTGATTGACATCCAATAGCCGATGATTAATAAATCAATGTGCTCTGGTGGTACCGTTAAACAAAACAAACTTTTGATTAGCCAAACCTTTTGGACTCCCGACGGGTGTGCATATTCACCGATATTTAATGCAAATCAACAAAACTATTGGTATATTTAATTAATAAGATGGTAAACATACCACAGCTATTACATATAACGGGCGCAGCCATTTTGTTCCATCCCCGTGGATCAGGTCCTCGTGTAAGCAGAATAATTGTTACGTAGCGCGTCAGGTATCTGTCTTAAAGATGAAGAAAAGAAACATAGCGACTTGTTCATGTTTGTAATGATGAAACAGACATGCGTCGCAAAGTTTTGTAATGATATACACCCTAGTAAGCCAACAACGGGGCACAATTTAAAAATGAATGGTCTAAAGAAAAAAAAAAAATATAAAGTAATTATTAGAGGGATTTAAAATATTTTAGAGCGCCAATTATATAAATAATATATACGTGATATGGGTATTTTTAAGATATTAGCAGGCGCGTAGTTTTCTAGCCGACAAAAACAAGTTAACAAGTGACCTTCACCAAGTGTCATTTCCGTTTTATAAGAAAAGGGAGAAGCTAATTGTAGGTTATGAACATTACCAACATATCACATTAGTCATCAGAGGAAACTGTTTCATTTGTTTATAAACAGTAGTGCTCCCCCCTAGATTTTATCAGGATACAGCTCGGTATTATATGGTATATTATTGCTATGCATGTACTACCTATTTGTTATTGAATTTTATCGATTGTAATCCGTTGCTATTTTTCATTCACCGCAATGTACACATTACATTATTTATTTATAAATGTTTATGTTGTATGTATGCCTAAAAAAAGGTCGTCTTTAAGACTATATGTCAAAATGACCAAAAGCTCGCCATCCATCAGCTCTAGCCTTTAACATGGGCGTTATTTGCTGAAGAAATGTCTGTAGGGGGGTGGGGGGTGGGAAACAGATGTCTTTGGTGCATTCTGGTCGTACGTATGGGATACAATACGTTACTGCTACTGTAATTTAGACTAAAATACACTGAAAACTACTGAATGTTAACATTTAACTGTGTTATAATTTCCACAGGTTTATGTGTAAAGTCGGTCTGAATAACAACTCGGAAAATGACGACTACACGCGCTTATGAAACTTTATTTCATACTACAGTTTGACGTTATTCAGTCATGTCATAAACTATTTCAACGACGTTAAGTTACGGGTGGGGTGGGTGTGATTTTAATATTCAACTATAGGGTGAGGACATTTTACTCAAATACTTGTATTGTTTTTGCTTGAATTTGACGTTTTGCTTCAGTAGTAGTGGGGCCCATGGATAGCAAGAGTTGATGTGAACAAAGCCGATAATTAACCGCTTTCCGGATATCGTCGCACCGAATAGTCCGAACAACATCTCATAATAGGTTTCCAGTGTACATTTCCTTTGTGGTGTCCTCGTTGTTGTTCGGTACGTTCACTTACTTTATTAGATTATTTTCCACGTTTTGTGTTTATAAACTGAAACAGATGCTCACATGTTTAGTTAGCTTGAAGCAAATGCCATCATAGCTTATGCATTTTGCTTATTTTTTATCGAAAAATAATTTCTTAATTTTCCAATGATATTAGTGCTACCCGGAAATGTCGGAGTAGAACAGTGATTCGGACTGATCGTTGCTAACAAGCAATCCATTCCGTCAGTTTGACATAGTTTATTGTTTTCATCGAGAAGGGAGTCTGATGGATAAGAAGATCAACTCGCCACAACACTGACTCGTATCATATTAACCCAACCCCACCCCCCCCCCCCCCCCCCCCCCAAAAAAAAAAAAAAAAAAAAAAAAAAGGTGAAGTGTTTTCGAGAACATGAGGCCGGGGAAAATTAGTGTTTTACTACTGGGCTACGGCCCGCGGAAAATCTAGTTAAAGGATTTAACAATCAACGAAGCCAGCTCTGCCTCACCCCTCACCCCACCACTCACCCCACCCCACACCCCGCCCAAATACAATTTATATATACAAAAGTGTGCTATAACTGTTTTTAATGTCTTATTATAACCCAGGTTATAATGATCAAGTGGGAAAGTACGATATTTTTTTTTTTTTTTTTGGGGGGGGCCCATACTCTGTGTGTGTTTGTGTGTGTGTGTGTGTGTGTGTGTGTGTGTGTGTGTGTGTGTGTGTGCCCACAATATATACGTACGTATGTATGTATGTATGTATTTATGTATGATTTTATAAAAGTTAATAATTTAAAATAAAAGTGATTGGGGTGCCATGAGCCCCGTACCCCACCTCGCTAATCGACTATTCATTGAATCACTATACTAGTGTCCAAACATGGAGGGTGGTTGAGGTTGAAGCAGCTTCCAGTCAACAAACATATTTGTAGATTTGTAGAAACTAGATACAAGTTAAATATAGTCTTCCAGACGGATTAGTTGATGATTAATTAAAAAAATAACAGTCAAAAATCAATACTTGCTAACTAAATATTAAAGAAAACACACACACACACAGAAACACAGAGAGAGAGAGAGAGAGAGAGAGAGAGAGAGAGAGAGAGAGAGAGAGAGAGAGAGAGAGAGTTGCTAGAGTTGAAGCAAAACAAGAATTTTCTTGGCATATTGCTCAAGTTCGATTATCTTTCATTTATCCATTTACTGCTTCACTTTCAGTACTACAACTTTCAATTTGAAGGCAGATCAATAAGTTGGCATCCCTTGTACTCTTTCTTCGCTGATTTTCAACTGTTTTTTCCCCAATTTTGAAGATTTTCTTCAGCAGTGTCCCCCCCCCCCCCCCCCCCGGCTGGTACGGTTATGCTATTTTATTATCATCATTTTAAAAATAATTGTATACAGGGAATTATTGTTTTAACACAATATATCAGCAGAGCAAGACAACATGAGTTGATGTGAACAGAGCCGATAATTAACCGCTGTCCGCATATCGTCGCACCGAATAGTCCGAACAACAGCTCAGAATAGGTTTCCGGTGTGCATTTCCTTTGTGGTGACCGGTAGGTTCACTTCCTTTATTAAATTATTTTCTACGTTTTGTGTTTATAAACTGAAACAAATGCTCACATATATAGTTAGGTTGAAGCAAATGACATCGTAGCTTATGCATTTTGCTTCCTTTTTTTTTTACCGAACAGGAATTACTTTATTTTCCAATAATATTAGATCGCTACCCGGAAATGTCGGAGTAGAATAGTTATTCGGACTGATCGTGACTAACAAGCAATTCATTCCGTCAGTTTGACATAGTTTATTGTTTTCATCTAGAGGGGAGTCAGATTTAATGTCTCATTATAGCCCAGGCTATAAAGATAAAGTGGGAAAGTATGATATTTGTGTGACCGTTTTTGTAGGGGGTGGTGGGTGGGCGGGCAACCCATACTATATGTGTGTGTGTGTGTGTGTGTGTGTGTGGACCCACACTATATATGTACGTATGTATCTATGTATGTATGTATGTACGTATGTATGTATGAATTTATAAAATTTAATAATTTAAAATAAAAATGATTAGGGTGCCATGACCCCCGTGCCCCACATGGCTACACAACTGTAATCATTGAATCACTGTACTAGTGTCCAAACATGGAGTGTGGTTTGGGTTGAAGCAGCTTTCAGTCAACAGACATATTTGTAGATGGACGATCGAGCACCTTAGATGTGAAGGACTGGAAACAGATCATGAACTAGATACAAGTTAAATATATTGAGAGAGAGAGAGAGAGAGAGAGAGAGAGAGAGAGAGAGAGAGAGAGAGAGAGAGAGAGAGAGAGAGAGTTGAAGCAAAAGATGAAGTTTCTTGGCATGTTGGTCAAGTCTTTGATTCTGTTTCATTTATCCATTTACTGGTTCTTTCAGTACTACAACTTTGAATTTGAAGACACATCGGCAAGTTTTCATTCCAGGCTGGTTTCAGAGAGGCTGGTGAAGAAAAAAGATGCTGTGAATCAGATCAAAACGTTAAAGCTCCTCTGTTTTAAAAAAAACACCTCAAATATGTCTAGTAGTCATGATATTTGTGCTGAACGTGAGGTCTCGTCAAAACATTGTGGAAAACATACTTGATCTGGAAGAACAAACATCAGCACATTCTTGTCTTTCCAATGTGTGTTTAAAGTATTTCTCTCACAAGTGTCACATGCAGCATATGAGGATCCACACTGGTGAACGACCATATCAGTGTGAGGTGTGCAGGAAGTGTTTTTGTGAGAAAAAATACTTGAAAAGGCACATGTTAATTCACACTGGAGTTAAGAAATTCAAATGTGAGGTGTGTACGAAATGTTTCTTACACAGTTTCCTCTTGAAAAGACACACGTTGATTCACACTGGTGTTAAGCGTTTCAGTTGTGAGGTGTGTACAAAATGTTTCTCACAAAATTTCCACTTGAAACAACATATGTTGGTTCACACTGGTGTTAAGAATTTCAAATGTGAGGTATGTGCAAAATGTTTCTTACACAGTTTCCTCTTGAAAAGACACACGTTAATTCACACTGGTGTTAAGCGTTTCAGTTGTGAGGTGTGTACAAAATGTTTCTCACAAAATTTTCACTTGAAACAACATATGTTGGTTCACACTGGTGTTAAGAATTTCAAATGTGAGGTATGTGCAAAATGTTTCTCACAAAATATCACCTTGAAACAACATATGTTGGTTCACACTGGTGTTAAGAATTTCAAATGTGAGGTATGTGCAAAATGTTTCTCACAAAATACCTACTTGAAACAACATATGTTGGTTCACACAGGTGTTAGGAATTTCAGATGTGAGATATGTGCAAAATGTGTCTCACACAATACCACGTTGAAAAAACATATGTTGGTTCACACTGGTGTTAAGAATTTCAGATGTCAGGTATGTGCAAAATGTTTCTCACAAAATATTGACCTGAAACGACATATTTTGGTTCACACAGGTGTTAAGAATTTCAAATGTGAGGTATGTGCAAAATGTTTTCCAATCAATAGCAGGTTGAAACAACACATGTTGGTTCACACAGGTGTTAAGAATTTCAAATGTGAGGTATGTGCAAAATGTTTTCCAATCAATAGCAGGTTGAAACAACACATGTTGGTTCACACAGGTGTTAAGAATTTCAAATGTGAGGTATGTGCCAAATGTTTTTCAAGCAAAGGGAACGTGAAACATCATATGTTTGTTCACACAGGGAATAAACCTTTCAAGTGTCACAGGTGCACAGAATGTTTCTTGTACGGTTATCAGCTGAAACGTCATCAGTTAATTCATGGCAATTAGAAACCTCTAACACAGACTGGTTTAACTTCAAACACCATTTTGAAGTGCCTAATGAGTTTCATATTAATTAGAGAGGTGTGTTGCTCAGTAGAAGTGTGATCGGCGATGGAATTAACACTCGTGATACCACTATGCCAGCCTACCCATAACTTTCACGAACATCATGAATAAGGACGAATGTATAATGGATGTATATGGTTCTTTGTTCGCTGTGGGTGTCAGGACTACACAAGCATGGCTCTGAACAGCTATACTACATTGGTTTTTTGGAAAATTCAACATGGCTGCTGCTTATAGATTGCGAGATGTGTCTACCAACGAGCTTAGACTACTGGTTATAAGATTTTCAAACGTGATGTATCTACCAACGATCTTAGACTGCTGGTTATAAGACTTTCAAATGTGATGTGTCTACCAACGATCTTAGACTGCTGGTTATAAGACTTTCAAATGTGATGTATCTACCAAAAGATTTTAGAAACAGTAACGTTTTGACATAGTACTAGTAGATGCTGGTTATGAAGTTTTGAAGTGTGATTGTTCAGACTATTTTAATGTCATTTTTATGCTGTTAATAAGATTTACAAATGTGAGCTGTGGATTTGTATACAAACTATTTTAGTATTAAATGTTGTCAAGCATATTTTTTGATGATATTGTAAGTTTCTAATCTGATCATAAACACTTTTTTTGTAAGCTCTGTGTTTATGAAAAGTATATATCAATAAATAACTGATTTAAATATTTTCACTTTTTGGTTTTCATTTCGAGATCAGTTTAGAAGGGTGAGCAATTTAAATAAATATTTCTTGTGAAGTAATAACAAACAGTCATGGTAAACGGTCGTGATGACATGTTTTGCTTCTCTATGCCGATTGCGCATCAGGCTACGTCTTGCTCACATACAGGATAGTACATACCACATACTTTGTTACATAAGTTGTAGAACATTGGCTGGAAAGTGAAATGATCCAGTGATCAAGCTACGTCTCTCCCCACGTGGACCCTTGTATGATTCCTACAGCGTCTATGGTTTGTTTATATGACGATGTGTACGTGCTGCATAAAAGAAAAAGTTGATCGAGATCCCGGCTGTGTTAATGACGTGATCGTCTTTTCATTTTTTGTCCAAAGCCACCCCGCCATAAAACAACAACAACAAAACAAACAAACAGAAACATTTTTTTTTTGTAACAAAACCACTAGAGCACATTGATTAATTAAGTATCGGCTATTGGATGTCAAACGTATGGTAATTTTGACACGTAGTCATGAGAGGAAACCCGCTACATTTTCCTAATGCAGCTAAGGATTTTTTATGTGCAATTTTCCACAGACAGGAAAGCACACAGGGGTCGAATTTGGAAGGGCACCAAGGCAAGTTGGAAGGGCGGCAAGTTGGAAGGGCACCAAGGCAAGTTGGAAGGGCACCAAACCAAGGCAAGTTGGAAGGACACCAAGGCAAGTTGGAAGGGCACCAAGACAAGTTGGAAGGGCACCAAGGCAAACGTTTTGTTCAGAAGATGGGTAAGAAGGAAACTTACTTTCTATTGAGTTTCACAGACAAAAATTACTTCACGTTATGGTCTTGGACTCTAGCCTATGCAATTTGTTGGATACCAATGCCTTTTAATAACAGTAGAAATGTGATTTACACCGTATCCCTTTCCCAGCTCTCCTCTTCCCCGCTCTCCCCTTCCCCCCCTTCCCCGGTTCCTACGGCGTTCTGTATAGACCTTTACAAGTCACTGTTCTTGTCGACACACGAAGTGACAGGTACAAAACGTGCTAAAATATGCATGATGATAAAGTTATTTACAGCAGTTATTAATATATTCTATGTTACTTACACATTATTATTCATAGTTTATAAATTTACGTTTGGATACCACTCTATTATATGTCGTGGTTAATATATTTATATCATATGCTTATAAACCACGGCGCGACATTTAGATATTTTCAAACACTTTACAACTGACAATAACATTCGTACGTTTCCGTTACTACTCGCTTAAGGAAAGGAACACGTCCCTTCTCTACGAATCGAATCAGAATATCTCGGCAGATCAAAGGAATAACGCCAAACGTAAATTCGACTCGTGTTCCGATCACAAACGCTTCATGTGTTGTTGACGTGTTTGAAAGTTTTATTGGTTATTTTGTTTGAGGATAAGAGTGGTATCCAAACGTAAATAAACAATGAATAATTATTTAAATATTGTGTAAGAAAGAAAGAAATGCTTTATTTAACGACGGGGGTGCTAGGGGTGCGTACGCACCCCCATAATCTGCCGAGGTCTGTCCGTGGATGTGTAAAAAACATTGATGTAAACAAACATTTCAAATTTACTTCCCAGAATGCAGGAAAATGCATCTCCTGCATTCTAGCTTAAAAAAAAATTCGGTGGGCATGCCTCCGGACACCCCCCACCCCCCACCCCCAGCATCGATTACGCACCCCCACCCCCCATAAATTTCTGCGTACGGGCCTGGGCCCCGTTTTACGAAGCGATCTTAGCGCTACTATCGCCTTAAGTGCCTAAGGTAGCGACCGTAACTTTTTCCTACAATCGACAGTCCGTTTTACTAAACGACCTTAGCTTACAATCACCTTAAGTTACTATTAATACTTACAATAGGTCTGCACCTATTGTAAGCTCTAAGGTCGCGATCTTAAATTAACGTTAAGGAAGGAAAAAAGACGAATGGAACGTGTACACAATAAATATAACATATCTTACCGTAATTTCACTTCAGATCCACATTTCGTAAATAGTAGGCCCTACAACTTTTTTAATTCCAGGATTTTTTTTCTTCTAAAAAACACGTGCATTAGTAATGTTAAAACAAAACAATTTCAATAGAAATTTTGCATTGGGATTTTCCAAGTGTTATTTATTGTGTATGAAAAAGGAAACGTCATACACCGAGTTTATTGTTAAATTATAAGAAGATGGAAAGTGACGTCATTGAAATATTGACGTCATTTAAATTCAAAATTAGCTATATTATTACAATGCTACGCCACATTAAAATAAAAACTAGTCTACTAACCTTGACCCCTGTCAAAATAATTCCGAGACCAGACAACGCAGTTTACTTTCGGTATGTTTTTATTTTTCATAATTTTAAACACAATATTAAGCTTAAGTTTTAAAATGATGAAATATATAAAAAGTAAATTTTGTCAAATATATGATATAAAAAAAATACCGTTGGATATGTTATATTTATTGTGTATGAAGCCGAAACAAGGGTGCGAAGAACTACAAGTTATTTATTTCTGAGCCGACTGTTTTCTAAATTGGACACAAAAATAGTAAAACAAAAATATTATTTCCAAAACGCTTTTACTTTTCTTCGTACGTAAAGCAAAACTGAAATTATTTACAAACATTTTTGTAGGAGGATGGGATGGATTATAAAATTTTAACCTTAGTTAAGATTGCTACTGTAGTAAGTTTGGGTTTACAATCGCACTAAGGTTGCTTCGTCGAACGGTTGTAAATGTTAAGGTCGGTAGCGTAACATCAACCTTAAATCATTAAGTTCGATAGTAGCTAAGATCGCTTCGTAAAACGGGGCCCAGTACAACAATGCTATGGGACAAGGAAGGATACATATACAACACTGACTGTATGGGAAGGGCACGGCGGCAACCCAGGTAGGCACCACGGCATTTTTCTTGCCGTCCACGCTATACGATTTTTGGGGTATAACGGCAACTAAGCAGAGCAAACACGGCTATTGCCTCGGTGCCGTGCTGAAATTCGAACCCTGCAGCATTTACCACGGTATTTAACCAGTTGTGGTGCACTGATTAAATAAGAATTGTTCGTAACTTGTTTGCTAATTAAACGATGTATATCATTCACAAATTGTATAAAATCGATAAATTCGCAAACAAATTACAAACAATTCTTAAAATTACAAACAGCACAACTTATTTAGTTAAGACTGGACATAATTAATCAATCACTTTCTAACGTTCTTCTCATTATCTAGGCCTACTTTACACAATTTGACGTCCCATTTGACGTAATGACGTTATTTTCTGAGGTGTTTAGTTTAAAATCCTTCACTACGCTACGCAACTTTATGCAGTTTCTGAAAGTTGTACATCATAAATTCATTAAAAACCAAAAATCCCAATGACAAATCGATTTTATATAATTACAAAGACAGGAGCTTGTGCAGATGGTGGCTTACGACAGTCGAACCCTCCGCTTGGTCAAGCAAATGTTCTCTTTGTTTCAATACTTTTACCGGGAAAGCATGTCTTAACCCCTCATAAATTTAGGTAGCCACAGTTTAGTCCCCCCCCCCCCCCCCCTCTTCTAAAATGTATGCACAAACGCCTGAACACACCATATTTAGTCCAAAAAAAAAAATACATAAATCATTTATCGAAGTTTTTGTTCGACATCGTCCAATCAGAATTGAGGAAATCGTTTAAACGCGGAAATTTTGTAATTATACAAAAGCAAACAAGAAAAACAACAAACAGAAACAAATAAAAATACACAACCAAAATATGCCCACTCCTCCCTCTGGAGTCTACAACAAGAAGAATAGAGAAGTAAAGAACAAATTCTTCCAACAGACAGATTTAATTGCAGTCCGTATATCGGCAAACTTTAATAGTCCGAATGACAGGCCACAATACCTTACTCGAGAAAGTTTCCTTTGTGGTAACGCAATTGTTAGTCGATAAGTTTATTTGGTGTATTATAGCAACTTTCTACGTTTTCTATTTACAAATTAGGAAAAAAAGCTCAAATCTATCTTCACGCTAACGTGAGTCACATTTTATCTTTTACACATTGCCTATGTTTTTTTGCCCACAAACATTCAGTTTATTCTCGGCAAGTTCACAGTGTCAATATCTGACAGTCGAAACAGAACACGAGCTCGGACTCATTGTTGTGACATTCTGGTTCGTTCAGTGAAATTAATTAATATTTTACATAACTAAGAAGCATGTCTTGAACTAAATATCATTTAAATATGAGAAACGTTCGTTATGTCACAGGTACTATTGTATAAAAATATATGAATAACAAATGCTTCACGCAAATTATTACAAATTGTTGAAAAGAAGTATTTTACGTTAGTATCGTATTTTACGTTAGTATCCGCCGATTTTTTGTCGACAACTGATTTAATACAAGTCCGTATATCGTCGTTCTTGAACAGTCCGAAGAGCATGCCAGAATAACTTCCTCGTGACCGTTTCCTTTGTGGTAACCAGATTGTTGTTCAGTACGTTTATTTCGTTTATTAGAGCAACTTTCTACATTTTCCATTTACAAATTACAAACAAAGCTCAAATCTATCTTCACTTTAATGTAAGTCACATTTTATATTTTACACATTGCCTATTTTTTGCCATCAAACATTGAGTTTATTCTCGGTAAATTCAATATCTGACACTCGAAATAGAACACGGGTTCGGACTCTAATTGTTTTGACATTCAGATTCGTTCAGTTAAATAAATAAATATTTTACATTATTAACAAACATGTCTTGAACTAAATATAATTTAAACAAGAGTTCATTATATAGCCAATTGTATTATTGTAAAAAATATATAAATAATGAATGTTTTGCGCAAATTATTACTGTGTTGAAAAGAACACAAGTATTATACATCAATATCCAATGATTTTTGTGCCAGGTTGGTACCGGCCTCGGTGGTGTAGTGGTTAATTATTACAGTGTTGAAAAGAACACAAGTATTATACATCAATATCCACAGATTTCTGTGCCAGGTAGGCACGGGTCTCGGTGGTGTGGTTAATTATTACAGTGTTGAAAAGAACACAAGTATTATACATCAATATCCAATGATTTTTGTGCCAGGTAGGTACCGGCCTCGGTGGTGTAGTGGTTAATTATTACAGTGTTGAAAAGAACACAAGTATTATACATCAATATCCACTGATTTTTGTGCCAGGTAGGCACGGGCCTCGGTGGTGTAGTGGTTAAGCCATTGTTGTGCCAGGTAGGCACGGGCCTCGGTGGTGTAGTGGTTAAGCCATTTTTGTGCCAGGTAGGCACGGGCCTCGGTGGTGTAGTGGTTAAGCTATTTTTGTGCCAGGTAGGCACGGGCCTCGGTGATGCAGTGGTAAATGTAAAACCAATTTTCCAAATGTGACCACTTTGAGTTAGTGCTAATGTTTCTCTGATGGTACATTCCGCCTACAGGTTATTCGTCCACGTACGTTTTCTCCATGTACGTATTTTCCTCGTACATTTTCCAATAACCCAGTGTCCTTGAGTGAAGAGAATTATGTGGATTTTTTAAATATATATATATTTTTTTTTTTTTTTTTTTTTTTTGTGGGGTGGGGGTGGGAGCAACTTTCCTCCCATTGCCCATCGTTAGTTACTCTATATACAAATGTAAAACCACTTTTTCAAATGCAACCACTGTGAGTTAGTGCTAATGTTTCTCTGATGGTACATCCCACCTATAGACTATTTATCCATTTATGTGTTTCCACACGTATGGTTCCACGTACGTTTTTTCCTCGTACATTTTTCAATAACCCAGTGTATTTGAGTCTGAACAGCTCGAGTGGCAAAGGTTCAAAACTACAGAAGGAGTAGTTGATAATGCATCATTCATGTTCCCACGTTTGCAGCTGAAAACGATCTAGACATTTTTCAAATAAACCGGCATATAAATAATTAATGTTTTGCATAATCCATGGAATTATAAGATAACATATATCTTAGAACTATGGGCAATGGGAGCGAGATTTGTACTGGGGTTTTGGGATTTGTTTCTAGATTGACCTCGCATCAGGTAGGCACTTTACCGCTGGTCTATGTCCGGGTCAGGTCCCGCGTGTTATAGTCTCTTGATATTTTTTTGTTTTTTCTATTTCATAAAAAAAAATATAATACGCCTACAGCTGAGTCGTCCACGTACGTTTTCTCCACATAAGTTTTTCCCTCGTACATTTCCCAATAACCCAGTGTCTTTGAGTCTGAACAGCTCGAGTGGCAATGGTTCAAAACTACAGAAGTAGTTGATAATTCATCGTTCATGTTCCCACGTTTGCAGCTGACAACGATGCAGACAATATTCAAATAAACCAGCATATGAATAATTAATGTTTTAAATAATCCATGGAATTATGGGCAGTGGGAGTGAGATTTGCAGTAGGGTTTTGGGATTGATTCTAGATTGACCACGCATCAGATGCACGCTGTACCAATCCTTTCTATAACAGGGAATGAAAGTATTAACAGGAAACGGAAAGCCTATAGACTTGTAACAAGTTGATTTCTTTTAATTGATTTAAAAAAAATTTAAAAAAATTGCATGTTGTTCAAGTCATAGATTCTGTTTCTTTGATATGTAATAGAAGTCTCCAAAATAGTACACGGACTGGGACTGTCTTTGATATGTAGTAGTAATCTCCAAAGTAGTACATGGGCTGGGACTGTCTTTGATATGTAATAATAATCTGCGAAATAGTACAAAATAGTACACAGGCTGGGACTGTCTTTGATATGTAATATTATTCTACAAAATAGTACACAGCCTGGCACTGTCTTTGATATATAATAGTATTCTCCAAAATGGAATGGTACAGTCTGGTACTGTCTTTCATACTTCTGTTTGTCACTGAAACTCGATCATTTCACGTTATTTTTTATTCTGGGGATGGACACGGTTTTTGTAAAATATAAACTTCTATACAATTCACAAACACAATCCTTTACTTACGAAAATATCAGGTAAGTGATAAATCTCTCTCCTGATAAGCTACTGGCAAGTGATTTGCATTCCATACCACAATTCGTGAGTAACCTTGCACATGTCATCTTCACAAACAGAAGTTTTAAAACATTGGATAATCACTGAATCAGGCTGGCTGGGATTAAGGCAACAACCAGGTGGCGACGCACTGTTTCCACATTTATAGGTGGACGATAAAAGTCGCTGCTGAGATAAAAGTAAGGTGAACTTGTCCTCAAGTGCGATAGCACAAATTAGATCTTCCACATATATTAGTTGATGATTAGTTCAAAACAAAACGAAAATCCCCCCCCCCCCCCCCCCCCCCCCAATGTTTTCCTACTATATAAGGGAATGAAAAATATTAACAGAAAACAGAGAGCCTATAGAGTTCTAACAAGTCAAACGTTTTTTGCATATAATTGTAACAAGTTAAAAGATCAAGTCATAAATTCTGTAACATTTATCCATTTCTGGTTCTGTTTCAGTACATCTCTTAATCCTGCAACTTTGAAGATACATCAGTAAAAGGCTGCTTTCAAAGAAGCAATATTTTGTGGATCAGATCAAAACGTTGAAGGTTCTCTGTCTTAAGAGAAATATGTCTAGCAGTGATGATAGATTTGTCGAACGTGAGGTCTCGTCAAAACATTGTGAAAGCAACCCTCATCTGGCAGAAGAAACTAAACCACATTCTTGCGAGAAGCCTTTCCAGTGTGGGATGTGCTTGAAGTGTTTCTCTTACAAGAGTAAGATTAAGCACCATATGAGGATCCACACTGGTGAACGACCATATCAGTGTGGGGTGTGCAGAAAGTGTTTTCTTGAGAAAAGATACGTGAAAAAGCATATATTAATTCACAATGGAGTTAAGAATTTCAAATGTGATTTGTGTTCAAAATCTTTCCATAATTCCCTCTTGAAAGTACATATGCTCGTTCATACTGGTGTTATGCCTTTCAAGTGTGAAATGTGTGCAAAGCGTTTTTCGCTAAATGCCAACTTGAAACAACATATGTTGGTTCACACTGGTGTTAAGGCTTTCAAGTGCAAGGTATGTGCCAAATGTTTCTCACGAAATACCCATTTGAAACAACATATGTTGGTTCACACTGGTGTTAAGAATTTCAGATGTGAGGTATGTACAAAATGTTTCTCAAAAAACCCCGACTTGAAACGACACATGTTGGTTCACGCTGGTGTTAAGAATTTCAAATGTGAGGTATGTGCAAAACGTTTCTCACGAAATACCAACTTGAAACGACACATGATGGTTCACACTGGTGTTAAGGATTTCAAATGAGAGGTATGTGCAAAAGGTTCCTCAAGCAATCTGAAATTGAAAGAACATATGAACATTCACAATATCGATGTGAAACAACATATTTTGGTTCACACTATTGTTAAGAGTTGAATGTATTTGCTAAATGTTTCTCATACAATGACAGCTTGAATCATCATATGTTTGTTCACACAGGTAATACACAGTTCAAGTGTGATGCGTGCATAAAGTGTTTCTCTCATGGTTATCAGCAAAAATATCATTCATGCAAATGAGAAACTTTTAACACGTTTAAAATGCACAAACTGATTTAACATACAACACCATCTTGAAGTACCTCCTGTCTGTTCAAATTAAATAGAGAGGTGTGTAGCTCAGTAGTAGTGTGATGGGTCATGTGATCAACACTCGTCAAACTGATTTAACATCAACACCATCTTGAAGTGCCTCCTGTCTGTTCTTATTAAATAGAGAGGTGTGTAGCTCAGTAGTACTGTGATTGGTCATGGGATCAACACTCGTCAAACTGATTTAACATACAAAACCACCTTGAATAGCCTCCTGTCTGTTCATATTAATTAGAGAGGTGTGTAGCTCAGTAGAAGTGTGATGGGTCATGGGACAACACTCATCAGACTGATTTAACATACAACACCATCTTGAAGTGCCTCCTGTCTGTTCTTATTAAATAGAGAGGTGTGTAGCTCAGTAGTAGTGTGATTGGTCATGGGATCAACACTCGTCAAAATTATTTAACATACAACACCATCTTGAAGTGCCTCCTGTCTGTTCTTATTAAATAGAGAGGTGTGTAGCTCAGTAGTAGTGTGATTGGTCATGGGATCAACACTCGTCAAAATGATTTAACATACAACACCATCTTGAAGTGCCTCCTGTCTGTTCTTATTAAATAGAGAGGTGTGTAGCTCAGTAGTAGTGTAATGGGTCATGGGATCAACACTCATCAAACTGATTTAACATACAACACCATCTTGAAGTGCCTCCTGTCTGTTCTTATTAAATAGAGCGGTGTGTAGCTCAGTAGTAGTATGATGGGTCATGGGATCAACACTCGTCAAACTGATTTAACATACAACACCATCTTGAAGTGCCTCCTGTCTGTTCATATTAAATAGAGAGGTGTGTAGCTCAGTAGTAGTGTGATCGGTCATGGGATCAGCCTCCTGTCTGTTCTTATTAAATAGAGAGGTGTGTAGCTCAGTAGTAGTGTGATCGGTCATGGGATCAGCCTCCTGTCTGTTCTTATTAAATAGAGAGGTGTGTAGCTCAGTAGTAGTGTGATCGGTCATGGGATCAACACTCGTCAGACTGATTTAACATACAACACCATCTTGAAGTGCCTCCTGTCTGTTCATATTAATTAGAGAGGTGTGTAGCTCAGTAGCAGTGTGATGGGTCATGGGATCAACTCTCGTCAGACCTATTTCAGGTTTTACCACTCACTAGGCCAGCTTTTCTGTAACTGTCAATAATATCATTAGTAACGACGAAGGCAAAATGGTTGAATATGGACCTTTATTCGGTGTGGGTCTTAAGGAAACATAGCGAGGTGTGTCGCTTAACAGACGTGTGAGGCTCATGGGATCGATACTCGTTATAAGACCTATTTTAGGATTTATCACTCACACTAGGTCAGCCTTCCCGTAATTTACACAAACATCGTGAATAAGAACGAAGATAAAATGGTTGAATATGATTCTTATTCACTGTGGGTGCTATGGCTTTGAACGGCCAAACTACATTGGTTGTCTGGAAAATTCAACATGGCTTCTGCTCATGTGTTTGTTGGTGTGTGTATGATTGTGCCTCTGTATGGGACTTGTGTTACATATATATATATATACATATATACATACATATGTACATACATACATACATACATACATATGTGATGCCTGCAAAATATTTAGTCACAGTATCAGCTAATTGTTATTTGATATTGATAACATTTTCAAATGTGACGTGTCTTCAAAATGCGAGCTTAAACACATTGTTGGTGGTTATAAGATTGTCAAATGTAATGTGTCTATAAAATGTCATACATTTGGTGCGAGCTAAAACATAGTTAATGTTGGCTATAACAGTGTAAGATTTTAAAGTGTGATGTGTCTGCAAAGGAGTTTAGTCACAGTACAAGTTTAGATATAGTCCTAGTTTATGCTGTTCATAAAAATTTCAAATGTGATGTATCTAACGAATGAGTTTAGACACAGTATAAGTACTTTCAAGATATTGTAAGTTTATATTCTTATCATAAAAACTTTTCTTTAGGCTCTGTTTTAAATGTTTTCACTTTTTGTGTTTTATTTCGAGACCAAATGTTTCTTGTGAAATAATAATAAACATTCCAAGTCATGGGAAATGGTCTTGTTATTATTAGCTTCGAAGCTATGACGTTCCTCGGTGGAGTTTTTCTAATACCATACCTATTTGTGCGTCGTCTTTTATCCATCCATCATCTTCCTTTGGAGTATAGGATTTTTCCAAAACTTGATTAACTCCCCTTGCCGCCAGCTGGTGCTCTGTGTATACATTTATTTATTTATTTTTATTTTTATTTTTTTATTATTGTGTATACAGCCATTTCATTTTGAGACACAAACTATGGCACTCTCTGGGAACACACTGTTTAGCGATTGGCGAGTAATAACAACAAAAGGGGGCGGGACGTAGGTCAGTGGTAAAATGCTCTTGTGATCAGTCTGGGTTCGATCCCCGTCGATGGACCTAGTCCTGTTAGATCTAAGGGTATCTCAGTTGCTCAATACTAGAAACAGACTTAATTTAGATCTCTGTACATCGGTAATATTCGAGCTACCTGATAAAAAACCAAAATAACATATTACTCCTTTCAATAATGTTCTGGTTTAATACATCTTTAAAGCTTGTGTTTCTTCCTTTAGTGTGTATTAGTGATTAATATGTGAATTTTTGTTTTTTTAAACCCAGGAAGCTCGAAAATGATCCATGATCCAAAATATGATGTCAAAGATAGGATTATTCTTGTATTAGAATGGAAATCTTTGACTTGTTTGGTAGGAAAAGATTACGCAGTACTGATATAGTTTGGTCTCTGCCAGTTAGAGGTGGTAACTGTCCAAATGTCCCTCTAGCTATCTTACCGCCACAATACTCTGGCTAACAAACTCTTCTGTCTCTCTCTGTGTGTGTGTGTGTGTGTGTGTGTGTGTGTGTGTGTTATGTAATATCTTACATCGTCAGTATGTGATATTTTTCAGATCACATACTTTAAGAATTTGATAACTTTACAAATTAAAGTCTGAACCAAAATGTTAACAACTACGATAAATTGCTCTCCTACTTTTAGAAATCTTGAGAAAACGATTACAATGAGACAGATTCCTCATTCTAGATAATAACCATGTCAGTTATATCGACTTCGCTGAGATCGCATAGGGCAAAAAGCATGTAATTTTGTCCCGGCTGCCAATTTCACCTTTTATGGAATATTCTGCAATAACATGTTATGATATAAAAACAAATGTGATGACGTCATTCATTTTTAGTAGTATTTGTTTAAAGATGCCACTAGAGATCGTTGATTTTATATTATTTATGTCATACTTTGTAGGCTTTCACCCCTCTTGAAGAGTATTGCATAAAAAAAGCAAAATGGCAGATTGCAGAAAACTGTATGTATTTTGCCCTATGCTATTTCAGCGAAGTCGATACTGGCGACATCGTTACAGTCTCATATGTGGAATCTGTGTCACTGTAATGGGTTTTTCACAACTTGTGCCTGGAGAAAATTTTGGGGAAATTTAACAGTATTTAAAGGTAGGAGAGTCATTTATTACTAGGGTGACACTCCATAATTGACGTATGCATTCAAATAAAAACATTTCAATAGCAATTTTACACAGAAAGCTGTCCAGCGTTCAGTAAGGACATCCAAAATGACGTCATTCGAATTTGACGTCATTTCCATTAAACAATTCATCAATTCCCTTCAAAAATACTCTGCCCCACATATTTTTACGTCAGTTGAATATCTTGTAAAGAAGCCTGTACAGTTTACAAAGATACGTTGTATTAAGCTTGAGATTTAGTGCAGCAGGTTGGTGAAAATTATAGAAGAATTGTGCCTTTGATGATAAAAGCATGAAACTTGGCATGAAGTAAGACCATACCAAAATAGTTATTTCTAGATATAGGGACATTACAGATTGTTCCTGTGGTCGCCATGGCGGCCATTTAAAACAAAAAGACTATTTAACAGAATTATCCAATTTTATACATCCAATAGCCTATCAGTGTCCTCTAGTGGTGTTGTTAAACGCAAAACCTAACTTTTCTTACAGTTGTTCCATGCATACATATTAAATCCTGATTAGGTGCCAATAATTACCCTGGATCAAACTGTATGCCATCGTTAAACGATTCCATGGGACATGGCCAGCAAGTCACAGTGAAGACAAATTTATAGTGTTCTTTGGTGCTTTTCAAATTGATATGACAGCCCTTAATGTGGTAGGAGATCTACTTGGTGGCAGTGGTTGGACAGAGACCTTTGTACAGGTTGGAGCTGCCTCCGCAGTTATAGCAGATTATTTCTTAAAAGCTAGAAATGTAACACACACTCGTAAAGCTCAGCAAGTCACAGCTTGTAGCCTGCACATACTCTTGCAAAAGGCATATACATGGTGCAGCAGCAGACTTGTAGAAAAAAAGAAATGTTTTATTTAACGACGCACTCCACATTTTAATTACGGTTATATGGCGTCAGACATATGGTTAAGGACCACACAGATATTGAGAGGAAACCCGCTGTAGCCACTTCATGGGCTACTCTTTCCGATTAGCAGCAAGGGATCTTTTATATGCACCATCCCACAGACAGGATAGCACATACCACGGTCTTTGATATACCAGTCGTGGTGCACTGGCTGTGACGAGAAATAGCCCAATAGGCCCACCGACGGGGATCGATCCCAGACGGACCGCGCATCGAGCGAGCGCTGTACCACTGAGCTACGTCCCGCCCCCAGACTTGTAGAAGAGAAGCGTCTGATGTATCCGAGCTGAAGCAAGTCCCCAGTTTTAGTTTTGGTTCATGGTTCTTCAGCTGGAAGTGAAAGTGTTGATGTTTATCCGAGCAAACTAGGTGACAAAATTCCTTTTGTACATTAATACCCTGAGTAATATTGTCCCATTCTTCTTTGCCATAGATCACGCAAATTATACCAGCAACCGAACGAGCAGAAGACACCAAATGGATTCCAGTCCATTTGAGAGATTTGGTGACACTTAAAGAATGCCATCTCCTTGTATATGCTGAACTTCTAGAAGGGAGATTCACAGTCAAGAAGACGTTTCACTGCTACTGCCATTGACCAGACCCAACATAATGCTGCTGTGAAAGGTAATAGTGGAGCTATAAATCTGACAGAGAATCCGACAGCTCTTATGCGCTGGATGGTATTTGGACCACATATGGCTCGACTAATAGTTTGAATCATCCATGGAGATGAGTTAGAAGGCAGTAAAACACCGAAATCATTTCTTCGAGATGTCACGTTGCTGACAAATACCATAGAAGGGATCAATTTTGTGAAAGCAGTGATGATCTACTGATACTAGACAGCCGAGACATTGCAGGCCGTGCTATTGTTTATACCATGTGCATACTTGAGACGTTGGGACAGTATCAGTATGGGATATTTGAGAAAGAATAGCTTGTTTTAGAGACAACGTGCATCCAAGAACAAATCAAGAATTTCTGTCCCTCTTTAAACATCCTCCAGTTCGAAATAAATCCAAAGTACAACAGTAAATGTCTGCTCTGTTTGCCAGACTTTACGTTGCTTGTGAGGCACTGATTGGCAACCTGGATGTGTTGTTTTAGCTTGAGAATCAAGCCTGGTCACCATCACTGTATGACCTTGTGGACTGCCTAGAGGAGCTTGTTACATCAAATTGCTGTTTTTAACAGACTTCCTGTTGAGGTAAGCATCTTTGATGGTGAAGCTGTAAATAGCATGATGAAACCTGGGACAACCAGGAATTTCTCTGAATATGCAAGTGAGATCTTCCACACATGTCTTGCATCACAACTACAACATGCTATAAGGAATGGTGTCGTCTGGGATGTTTACAACCCAACTAGTCTGAAGTCAAGCAATTAGAATGAAAAGAAAAGGCACGTGGATCCATTGAGTAAAATTCCCTGAACTTGGCATGAATTCCTAAGGCTTGACTAAAACAAGACTGAACTGTTTTCCTTCCTTGCCAACAAATCGGTTATGTTGGAAACGGAGTGTCAGGTCATTTGCACACAGGGATAATTTTATTTTAATATGGCGAAATTATGCTTATGTAATAATTGATACTGTTTGAAAATATCTCAGTTTCTACTATTTTTGAAGTTGTATAGATAATTTGGTGAAACGTCCTGCACAGTCAGCTCTAGCCCTTGCATACATCTTCAAAATGTCCTACGCAAACAGCCAAGAGATGTCACCAGTATAGCCTGATGCACCCAAGAGGAGGAAGACACGAATATTGCTTCATGTAGCTGATGCTGTCAATGAAGAACACACTGATGTCTTGACCATAACAACTGTTCAATGTCCCTGAAATCTGGGTGGCTTTTGGTACTGCAAAGTTTCGATACCTGGCTGTCCATGAGATGTCTCATGCCTTGGGTTCAGACAGATGCCTTTCATTACCCATGTTCCATGCCTTTACTCTTTTCGTTCGGTGGTAGGGGCAAGAAAGCAAGTTGGGCCATCTGGAAAGTAGCAAATGAAGTCACACTAGTGTTGTGTGCCTTAACAAAACCACCAGGTGCACCAGCAGCCTACACCATATTAATGAGACACGTAAAGTGCTTTTCAACCCTCCCAAAAACCCATGAATGACTGCACAAGTATGTATGGGGAGAACAAAAATAACGTCGTTTGCCTTATATTCTGGAACTGCCCCTGAAATTTGTATAAAACATCACCTCTACATCATGTACAATGGGCATATCTATAAATCAATGTAATTAGTTCTAAAAACAACACAAAATATAGTAAATTCAGACACTCACATTGTATCTTGTGGTAATCATGGCAGCCATTTTTCAAAATGGCCACCATAGCTCCCAGAGAACAAATCTGCAATGTTTTTATATCGAATTTTTGTCTCTATGGTAACCGTATGCCCTACTATCATGCAAAGTTGCATGCTTTTATCATATTAAAGGTACAATTTTATCATATATCCGCTGGACTAGTTATATCATAAAGAGATTATTACCCTCGCGTGTTTCGTTATCGTCAATATCATATATTTGGAATAACAATAATGTATAATACAATTTTTTTTCCTAATATATGATATTGTCGATACCAAAAAACGCTCTGGTAATAATCTCTCTCTCTCTCTCTCCGCAGTCCGTAGATCTTCGTTCTTGAGTAGTCCGAATTACAGTTCCACGTCACCGTTTCCTTTGTAGTCTCCTGATTGGTGTTCGCCGATTCCCGAATGATTTTCTTTGTTCCCACCCTGATGAACATAACAGACAATACTTAATTGCTGTGCTAATATTCACTGTACTCTCTATTTTGTGCTCAATGCTGCTTAAGCGGAACTCTGTGCTTCTTAAAAAATTTAAAAAAAAAAACCACCCCACAAAACAAACAACTAAGAATCCCCCCAAAACACACACACACACACACACATACATACACACGCACACATACATATATACATACATACGCACACATACAGACACACACACATACATACACACACACATACACACACACATACATACATACATTTTATTTTTTTTTTTTTTTAGCAAGGGATCGTTTATATGCCCACAGACAGGATATCATATGCCATGGTCTTTTATATACCAACCGATGGGGATCGATCCTAGACTGACCGCGCATTTAAAACCCCCCACCTTTTTAGGTCTAAGTAATGAATAAAAATAACATATAGTCTTGAAAAATGTTACGTAAAGAGGGCCGTAGCTAGGCTTTTTTGTTGGGAGGGTGGGGTGGGGGGTGGGGGTGCAACTGAGTAGTTGATAGTCTAAAATTTCTTAAACAGTTAAAAAAATAATTTTCTTTAAGTTTCTATAATGCTTTCCGGATTTTTTCGGGGGGGGGGCACCTGCCCCCTTGCCCCCCTGCTAGCTACGGCCCTGGTAAATCGGACACAGTACCCTCTTCCTCTACCCCTAGAGCGTTACGTAATTAGTAACACCCTCTTACATGTAACCCGTATGCCAACAGCTGGCCACTGTCAACATTTCAAGGCAAATCCTCCACCCAATGACCCCTGGAAAGGCGTTGTACCATACCTCTATGGATATAAATATGTTTTGGAGATATGAGACGACTCCTCAATCAAGACAGTTAAATTTGTTCAAACATTGCGAAATCTCACGTGATCTCTTGTTGAAGAAGTCTATACTTGTGATAAGCCAATGAAAACCGAGATCGGTACGAGCTCGTCAATAGTGTCCCACTTTTAAAATACTGGCTTTGTTTTTGACCTGGATAAGCCGGCGTAGTGAAACCAATGCGGAGTGCGGCGTCATATATGCACCAAACGTAATTGGATTTTCTGTTCTATATGCTTAAATAATAAAACTATTCCGGATACTGCCGCTTTAATCAATATTTTTACAGAACTATTTAAAGTAATAAACCATGTCCATTATCATTTTAGGGGCGACAGATAAACACCTGCCAATCAGGAATCACAGGTGGAAGAATTAACAGAGCGATAGCCCAATTAACTAAGAAAACACTCCGTGTATCATTTCAGTACGTAGGTTAATGCATGGACAAAACATGGTACAATTATTTCGACTTGTCGTGTAGCCACTTTGACAATGGTGATTTACTTTGTATTGAACAATAATATATACTTATTGCTGGCTTACTGGGATGGATATTATTACAGAACATTGCAATGCATGCCCATTTTATCATCCCGCAAAAACCATGTAGGCCCTACATTTGTTGCTTTAGTGCTAAGACTCATTCCTTACGTTACCCATTAAGTATTACGTAACCACCGGCTCGCCATAGGGCGTATTCACTGGAATGGAACAAAATGGCTGCGCTCGTTATATATAATAGTTTTATTAATTATATATATATACAGAGATATATATATATATATATATATATATATATTAATTATATATATATACAGAGAGTTGTAACATATAAATACTTTTCATTACATACATACAAACATACAAGAATACAATAAGTTAATAAATAAACTATGATAAATGCAAATGCATACAAATTCTAAAATTATCGGGCGATACTATTTATGTAATAGGCGAACTTTTTGGTCTATTTCTACATTAATGAAACAGGGGGGGGGAAAGTGCAGTAATAAACAGTGGATTGTATACTAGTATAAACAGATTTTATGGCTATACCATCACGTTTTTTTGTTTTCGTTTTGAAACGAATTTTATATAAAGTTTTATATTGAAATTAGTTTCCGGCATACTTCGTAATTCACCCGAATGATTTCGTATACCCTCGGCATAATCCCGAATGTTTTGAAATTCTTTTTAAATCACTGGCATGATTTTGCAAGTAAGGTTTTGATTGGTCGAATGAAATGTCAACTGGACATGAACTCCAACGGGCTGCTGTTAAATCCACATGTAATAGTGGAGCTAATTTTAATTAGATTGGTTGAATATGAATACCAGTCCAAAAGCCTTCATCTCTGGTCAAGCCGGCAAATAGTGTAGTCGAACTTTGTATCGCTCCCATTTAAGTGTTAAACTGTTTACTTTTTATAATTAATTTATTGGCTAATTACAGCCAATCAAGCCTGAAGCTGACAGAAGAACTAATTAGTGTGTTTGTAAATCTTTTGAGGGTTTTTTTGTTGACACGTGCTACGCGGAATCTGGTATTTGCCAGGTAATTAGATTCCAAATTCGCACGTGGTCTTTATCAGCTAACTTATACATTATTTTTTTCCGTTCTAACCTTTCTTTCAACATGTCGCGTCAAACTGACCGCGCTTTTGCCGACTTGGATAATATCTTAAGTTCGATAATTAGCGATGTTGCTAACCGGTCGCACATTTCGGTGCTTAACCGGTCTGACTTTACGAACTCTGTGGGAGAGGGGGGGGGGCAGCATGAGTTGGGACCATGGTGTGGACGTTTATGCTGGTCCCCCCCCCCCCCCCACACACACACACTTCTACTCCGTCTAAGCGACCAAGATGCGATACCCAACTCCCCGATGGTGGCCTCTCTATGAATGTGGATAATTACACATGCGGCCCCCCCCCCCCCCCCCCCAGAGGGAGGGGTCGGTTTTTTCCGATGATGAGGGCGGTTTGGCCAGGGAGCTGAGTTACTCCGAACTCAGCAATATTTCTACTAGCCCCTCGGATTATAAACCGAACGACTCCGAGAGGGTCGGGCGTTCCGAGGGGGGTGAAGAATCAAAACTCTCTTACTCTCAAGCCAGTATCTTACTCTCAAGCCAGTATCCCCTGCGTGTGCATTAACCTCACCGTGGTGCAGGGGTGAACATTCTTTTATAGAATGGCCAATAAATGCACAGCTCCTCGTATGAGGCGCCTTGTTTGCCGTGAGGTGCGACCCGTGAAAATTGACGATGGGATCCTGGTGCTTGAGTTGGGGCATACCTGCGGGTATGACTTCTGGCAATACATCACTTTGGCCTGGAGTTCACCTAGACGGGTGATTAGGAAGGCCCGACCTGATCATTCGGCTGGTCACGTCAAGCTCAAGAGCAAACCAACCCCTGTTTTGTTTAATTTGTCACGAACAAACATTGCTGAGAATACCACTTGTATTATTTGCTCTTGGGGCGGTGGCTAGGGTCAATCGGGTAAACTAACGTTTTTTCTTTACTTTGCCTGCGTATATTAACCATGTATCCCTGGCATGTATGTCTGCTGGTTCAAAATTTTATGTCGAAATTACTTCTTTCTTTTTTTTAATATTATTAAATAGTCCGATCCTCTCTTCTTTCTCTTATTTATTTTTGGACTGTCCGTCTAAAATTCTCCAAATTATATAAATATTCGGCCGAGCAGTCAATTCTTTTTATTTTTGGCTCATAACTTTTTTTTTTAATTATTATTCTACTAATTTTTTTTTTTTTTTAACTAATTGCTATTTTCAAAATTCTGTCCATTTTCAACACTATCCCCCGTCCCCCCCCCCCCCCCCCCCATCCCGAGTCAGGCCACCGATCTTGGAGGTTACTCAGGATGAGCGTGTTCGAGGCCCTAGTTATCTAATTTCTTTTTGACCGCCCGATCTAATCTAGCGACCAAATTTCATGAGTAGAATTATTTTTTTTAATTAGAGATGCGCATCAAAATTTTAAAGGCCCACTATTAATTTTTGGATGTAAATTTCAAAATTGACACTATTTGTTAGGTTATCCCTGTCCCGTGTCAGACCCCCGATCCTATCGGAGGCCGGACTCGGGATAGGCGTGTTCGAAACCCTAGTGGTATATGGACACGTTAAACCAGTTACTAAGCTAAGCTGATTTCGATTCCTCTCAGGAAATCTCGCGTGCTTCGACACGTAGGCAGTCTACCAGCGAGCAAATCGATGCCAATAACCGAGAACCTACGAAGCGGCCTTCGGCAGACTCCGTACCGACTTCTGAGCCCGGTAACATAAAGCACTCGTAACACTTACGTCAAACGTACACCATACATAATGTGTGGTGTACGTCTGACGTAAGTGTTACGAGTGCTTTGTGTTACGGGGCCCTGGTGAGGCAGTGTGTGTCATTGCGACTGCAAGCTGGCAAATCGGTATTAATGTTAGCAATGGAGATCAAGCGCCGCCGGCGCTGTGGGTTTTTGGAATGACAGGGTGGCTACCATTCACCTTCAGGGGACCCCCGATGACGATTTTACTGTTGTGACACAAAGGAGAAAGCGCCGCTATGCTAACTCCCCCAGTTCTAATTGTAATTCCCTCACTGAGGAGGAATTTCTTAAAAACAAAGCAGTCCCCGGGGGTAGGGGGAGGGGTCCAGTTAAAATCTACAAAATTAAATACCAGTTTGCCAGTCAAACTGAATACATCAGAAATGGGGGTGGACCATTTTCGTCCCCTCGAACCCAGGGTGGAGGTACAGCCCGGGGGGTCCCAGTTGCCTACAGAATTTTATAAACAGGTAAAAGCAACAAGGGAGGGGGGCGGGCCGAGTTAGATTCGTCCCCCCCCCACCTCCGTCCCAGAAAGAGGTGATACCTCTTTTCAGCCGGTACAAAGGGGAGGGTCCACTCGCCAGGGAGGATCCGACCCTAATCCCCGCCCCTCTCCCTCGCTACGTAGGATAGTCAAGACCGATTTTAGAGGTGTACAGGCGGCGAGAAGAGACAACCCCAACCTCGCCATTGCAAGCATTACGGTGTGGACCAATGGCTTTCTTGACGTCTTGCTTTCCCCCCCCCCCCCCCCCGGGTACAATCCATCAGAGTAAGATGGGTGAAATATGATTTGCACACCTACATACTTAAACCTGTAAAATGCGCCAGATGCCAGAGGTGGGGCCACACAGTTTGAAAGTGCAGATCGACTAGGGAGTACCCGGTTTGTTTCAGGTGCGGTACCGCACACCCCAGGAGATCCCCAGACAACCAATGTACGAGACCTGTCTCGTGTGCCAATTGTAGGGGGTCTCACTGTACCCATTCAAGGGATTGCCCTGATTACATGGCGGACCGGCTCCCCCCAAAAGCCGACAGGGGACTCGGCCAACAGTCCCCCGCCTTACCGCTTCGGCAACTGGCGCAAAACAACTACAAAGACTGAGTCTTCAGTCATTAATCCCGCTAATGTATTAAATCAGTCCAAAACATATGCAGGTGCTATCTCAGGGACCAAGTTAACCAGTTTAGATCAGAATATTACTGCTCTCGATTTGGTTTGGTCAAGAGATCGAAAAGGTCCCGTATTCAAAATGTTTTCTAGATGACGTCATTACTGCCTGTGAAGTAGTTAATCAACACCTAACTCTTAAAATTAACCTTAACACCACAGAGAAACGATCAACACCTAACTCTTAAAATTGACCTTAACACCACAGAGAAACGATCAACACCTCTCTCTTAAAATCGACCTTAACACCACCGAGAAACGATCAACACCTCTCTCTTAAAATTGACCTTAACACCACCGAGAAACGATCAACACCTAACTCTTAAAATTGGCCTTAACACCACAGAGAAACGTAGTGTATCTTGATATAAGGCCAAAGATCTTATCGTGGTGGGGAGTAGAAGCAATGATAATATAGATTAACTGTTATAGTTATTTCTATAGTTAGAACTGCTCCGCCCCCATCATGGTAGTTCAGACTCATAGCGCTAATAACAATAATATTAAACCTAATAATGCTATTATTAATAAGAATAAGGGACTTGTCATCCTTCAGTGGAATGCCAGAGGATATAGGGCTAATGGCTCAGAGCTCAAACAAATTTTGGATTTAAATACAGATATTGATAGTATTGCTATCCAGGAGTCCATGCTTCCAAAAATATCGGCTAAAGTTAAAAAACATTAATTATTTACAGAATTTACTAGAAAGAAAGAAATGTTTTATTTAACGACGCACTCAACACATTTTAATTACGGTTATATGGCGTCAGATATATGGTTAAGGGCCACACAGTTACTGAGAGAGGAAACCCGTTGTCGCCACTTCATGGGCTACTCTTTTTCGATTAGCAGCAAGGGATCTTTTATATACACCATCCCACAGACAGGATAGCACATACCACGGCCTTTGATATACCAGTCGTGGTGCACTGGCTGGAACGAGAAATAGTCCAATGGGCCCACCGACGGGGATCGATCCCACAGCGACCGCGCATCGAGCGAGCGCTGTACCACTGGGATACGTCTCGCCCGTCTTACTAGATTAATCTCTCGTAAAAGGATGAGGTAAATTTCTTACACACCCATTGGTGAGAACACCATGCATTATTTAAAAGAGTACTCTGTAAGAGGGCTAGACGGCCTTTTGGCACAGTAGTGAGCTTGGATATCATCCAGATTTATATATTTAAATTATTTTTTAGTAAGTCTTTTTTCCCATTCCAATCAGCCAAGAATGTCGGAGGAAGAAGTCTTCACAGCAGCAGACATTACTCCAGGTGGTGAGTACTGTAGGCCCCTGTACCTGTACGCGCCAGGCTTCACCCCACCCCTCACGGGAGAGGAGATCTGCCGATTGGGAACCACCTTCTAGCGCTTATTCCTAAAGGAGGGGGGGGGGATACTTGGGAATTGCACGTGGATTCCCAGGATTTGCGGGACCGTCTAGAGCTGCAGGGCGTAGGAGTAAGAGGCAGGTCCTTCCAGGTAGCGCCACATTTCCCCGGTGGTACGTGGGTGAGAGTGAGAGTTTTGCCTCTCACAGTCCCCAACGTCTACGTGGATTTCATATTGCAACGGTACGGGACCATCGTAGTCAACAGCGCCTACTCCATGTGGAGACACACTCAAGTGAAAACTGGAAAAAGGACACTGAAGATAGACATTAAACACGACACCCCAAGAAGGTAACACACAAAAAACCCACGAGTAGTTCACGGTAAAGTACCGCAACCAGCCGGAGTTGTGTTTTGGGTGTGGTAAGTCAGGCCACCAGCAGTGGGAGTGTTCGACTAGACAGGCCACTTTTGCAGACATTGTGGAAGGAGGAGACCTAGATACGGTAATAGAGGACACCACCCCAGCCCCACCCCTAGCCACCCAAGAAGACGTGGAGGAAGGTCTTATTATAGACACCGAAACCGCCGCTGATACCGCCCCTGATCCGAGCGATCACGAGGAAACCTCAGACGAGGGGAAGGAGGAGAAGAGAGAGAAGAAGAAGAAAAAAAAGAAGAAGAAGGAGAAAAAGAGAGTTGTCTTCGTCGGAGGAGACCACACCAGAAAAGGAGAAGGCGTGCCACGTACTTCCCCCGCCAGGACCCTCCAGGAGCAAGGGACAGAAAGTCTACAAAACCTAGGCTTTGTGGGCTTCTCTCCCCTCCCCCCCCCCTCCCTTTTTCCGACCCCCAACCTACTGACCTGGACCGACCAAGGACTACGAGACTGACCACCGATCAAACCTAGTTAACGGATAACGATATGGACTCGCCTCCGGACCACTCTGCTCACCGGACAATTGCTCACCGGACAATTGCACACCGGACAATTGCTCACCGGACAATACCTCACCGGACAATTGCTCACCAATAAAGTGAGAAATAAAGTAAAGTTTGTTTTATTTAACGACGCCACTAGAGCACATTGATTTTTAATCTTATCATCGGCTATTGGACGTCAAACATATGGTCATTCTGACACTGTTTTTAGAGGAAACCCGCTGTCGCCACTACATGGGCTACTCTTTTTTACGACAGGCAGCAAGGGATCTTTTATTTGCGCTTCCCACAGGCAGGATAGCACAAACCATGGCCTTTGTTGAACCAGTTATGGATCACTGGTCGGTGAAAGTGATTTACACCTACCCACTGAGCCTTGCGGAGCACTCACTCAGGGTTTGGAGTCGGTATCTGGATTAAAAATCCCATGCCTCGACTGGGATCCGAACCCAGTACCTACCAGCCTGTAGACCGATGGCCTGCCACGACGCCACCGAGGCCGGTAAAGTGAGAAATAAGACAATTACTCACGTTTATTATTATTACTGTTTACTTTCCTTTTTATATACTGAACTGATGTGCTGAACTTGTTTAAAATATAGTTGTTTTATAATTGGTTTTGTTATTTTATTAAAATGTGTTTAACTGACATTTCTATACTGAACTGATGTGCTGAACTTGTTTAAAATATAGTTGTTTTATAATTGGTTTTGTTATTCTATTAAAATGTGTTTAACTGACATTTCTATACTGAACTGATGTGCTGAACTTGTTTAAAATATAGTTGTTTTATAATTGGTTTTGTTATTTTATTAAAATGTGTTTAACTGACATTTCTATGCTGAACTGATGTGCTGAACTTGTTTAAAATATAGTTGTTTTATAATTGGTTTTGTTATTTTATTAAAATGTGTTTAACTGACATTTCTATGCTGAACTGATGTGCTGAACTTGTTTAAAATATAGTTGTTTTATAATTGGTTTTGTTATTTTATTAAAATGTGTTTAACTGACATTTCCATACTGAACTGATGTGCTGAACTTGTTTAAAATATAGTTGTTTTATAATTGGTTTTGTTATTCTATTAAAATGTGTTTAACTGACATTTCCATACTGAACTGATGTGCTGAACTTGTTTAAAATATAGTTGTTTTATAATTGGTTTTGTTATTCTATTAAAATGTGTTTAACTGACATTTCTATACTGAACTGATGTGCTGAACTTGTTTAAAATATAGTTGTTTTATAATTGGTTTTGTTATTCTATTAAAATGTGTTTAACTGACATTTCTATACTGAACTGATGTGCTGAACTTGTTTAAAATATAGTTGTTTTATAATTGGTTTTGTTATTCTATTAAAATGTGTTTAACTGACATTTCTATACTGAACTGATGTGCTGAACTTGTTTAAAATATAGTTGTTTTATAATTGGTTTTGTTATTCTATTAAAATGTGTTTAACTGACATTTCTATACTGAACTGATGTGCTGAACTTGTTTAAAATATAGTTGTTTTATAATTGGTTTTGTTAGTTTATTAAAATGTGTTTAACTGACATTTCTATACTGAACTGATGTGCTGAACTTGTTTAAAATATAGTTGTTTTATAATTGGTTTTGTTAGTTTATTAAAATGTGTTTAACTGACATTTCTATACTGAACTGATGTGCTGAACTTGTTTAAAATATAGTTGTTTTATAATTGGTTTTGTTATTCTATTAAAATGTGTTTAACTGACATTTCTATACTGAACTGATGTGCAGAACTTGTTTAAAATATAGTTGTTTTATAATTGGTTTTGTTATTTTATTAAAATGTGTTTAACTGACATTTCTATACTGAACTGATGTGCTGAACTTGTTTAAAATATAGTTGTTTTATAATTGGTTTTGTTATTCTATTAAAATGTGTTTAACTGACATTTCCATACTGAACTGATGTGCAGAACTTGTTTAAAATATAGTTGTTTTATAATTGGTTTTGTTATTCTATTAAAATGTGTTTAACTGACATTTCCATACTGAACTGATGTGCTGAACTTGTTTAAAATATAGTTGTTTTATAATTGGTTTTGTTATTCTATTAAAATGTGTTTAACTGACATTTCTATACTGAACTGATGTGCTGAACTTGTTTAAAATATAGTTGTTTTATAATTGGTTTTGTTATTCTATTAAAATGTGTTTAACTGACATTTCTATACTGAACTGATGTGCTGAACTTGTTTAAAATATAGTTGTTTTATAATTGGTTTTGTTAGTTTATTAAAATGTGTTTAACTGACATTTCTATACTGAACTGATGTGCTGAACTTGTTTAAAATATAGTTGTTTTATAATTGGTTTTGTTAGTTTATTAAAATGTGTTTAACTGACATTTCTATACTGAACTGATGTGCTGAACTTGTTTAAAATATAGTTGTTTTATAATTGGTTTTGTTATTCTATTAAAATGTGTTTAACTGACATTTCTATACTGAACTGATGTGCAGAACTTGTTTAAAATATAGTTGTTTTATAATTGGTTTTGTTATTTTATTAAAATGTGTTTAACTGACATTTCTATACTGAACTGATGTGCTGAACTTGTTTAAAATATAGTTGTTTTATAATTGGTTTTGTTATTCTATTAAAATGTGTTTAACTGACATTTCTAACTGAACTGATGTGCAGAACTTGTTTAAAATATAGTTGTTTTATAATTGGTTTTGTTATTTTATTAAAATGTGTTTAACTGACATTTCTATACTGAACTGATGTGCTGAACTTGTTTAAAATATAGTTGTTTTATAATTGGTTTTGTTATTTTATTAAAATGTGTTTAACTGACATTTCTATACTGAACTGATGTGCTGAACTTGTTTAAAATATAGTTGTTTTATAATTGGTTTTGTTATTTTATTAAAATTTTTAACTATTTCTATTGATGTGCTGAACTTGTTTAAAATGTAGTTGTTTTATTTGGTTTAACTGATGTTGTTTAAAATATAGTTGTTTTATAATTAATTTTGTTATTTTATTGTGTTTAACTGATGTTTCTATACACCCACTGATACTGGAAATGAAATTTTTATTTAAAAAAAAAAAAAAATGAAAATGAAAAATAAAGGTGAGCAATTGTCCTATTTCTCACTTTATTGGTGAGCAATTGTCCGGTGAGCAATTGTCCGGTGAGGTATTGTCCGGTGAGCAATTGTCCGGTGAGCAATTGTCCTACATTCCTCTTTCGCAAAGCGACCAGGGGGAAATGTGTGTGCATTCGTCTTGTGTTTCGTCAGTGTGTTCCGTCAGTGTGTTCGTCTTTGTGATCGTTATTGATTGTTGAAGGAGCTATGTATTCGTTGTGTTCTGTGGATCTGTGTTGTGTTGTTCTGTGTATATGTGTTTGTTTCACGTGGACCCCTGTTAACTGTTTTCGTCTTGGTGTTATCTGTTATCAGTAGGTTTTGTCCTTGTGTGTGTAGCCATGGAGACGACCCCGACCACCCCCACACCCTGTCGTCTGTTAGGCCAGGGTCTTTGGCTGACTTGGTGTGCTCTGGAGTCCCCGCGACAGGAACTGTATGTGAATGCAAAGGTACTGTATATGTTTCATTGTGTGTTGTTTATTTATGTGTCTGTGTATTACTGGTATGTTTCTAAATGTCAGCACTCAAACCCACCATGAAAGTTGGCACACTAAACGTTAACGGCTTTGTGGCCAGCGCCACAAAGCGCTCCCTTATTTTTGATCAATTAAGTAAAGAAAAAATAGATATTTGTTTACAAGAAACTCACTTAAATGATAAAGATAGCATTAAAGATTTTAAAAGGAAATATTTTATAAATTCTTGTAATATAGGTCGAAAATGGGGGGTGGGGGTGGGTTTCTATTTTATTCAGAGAAGGGCTAGAAATTAAAGTGACTAATACTCTTAAAGACACAGAATGGAGAGTTTTAAGTTTACTTTGCCAATTTCAGAGCCAGGTAATTAACATAGTTAATCTGTATTGTCCGGTGAACCAGAACAGAACTTTATTTCACTCAGGCTGCTATTCAGCGGCATATGAGGTACATTAACAATAATTATATGACAGTGACAAGATGGGGTTTATAGGAGAAAATTTATAGGTACAAAATCAAAACAATTTTGTTTTCTATATTATTACTATTAGAAGTATATTTCATTTTGTATTATTATTATTATGAAGAAAACAAAATTGTTTTGATTTTGTACATATATATATATATGCAAACATGGATAGTAGTAGTCGGAATAAGACAGCATAAGCTTTGGAGATAATTCCCATGCCACAGGGCTGAGTTTATTGCAAACTGTGTCGACTACTTCTTTACGACGAATGACCAACGAACCGTGACCAACCGCATTCTGTGCAGCGACTTTAATTGTGTTGACAACGCTACGCTCAACCTGACAGGTTCCAAGAAGCAAGAGCTTAGGGGCGCTGTAGGGGTGCTGTAGGGATAAACGAACTCAACACAATAATAGATAAACACGCATTACAGGACGCTTACAGATATTTATACCCAGACAAGACCTCCTACACATACCATAGCAAAGAATACAAAACATATTCACGCATTGATCGCATTTTAACCTCGGGTCAGTTTATTTCTGGCCTGAAAGAAGCTGGTGTGTCTCAGTGCTTTTACACTGACCACAAGCTTGTATGTGCAGACTTTACCTTTGACAAGAATAACAAAGGACCCGGACTGTGGGCATTTAACAATAGTGTTTTGAAAGACAAAAATTACGTAAATTTAATTAATGACTTTTGGCATACATGACAATCGGAAAAGGGGAATTAAAATGATTTATTGTTTTGGTGGGATATGGGTAAAACAAAAATCAAAACACTGACCACTGACTATTGTAAACAAAAACGTGGGACTGTAAGGACTTACATTTATAACTTAAAACAAGAAGAAATATTTCTAACACAGCTAGATGAACTTGGACAGTTGGCCGATTACTCAGAATTAATTAATATACAAAATAAAATTAAAGATGATGAGCAATTACAATTACAAAGGGTTAGAATTAGGGCCAAGGTTAAACCGGCCTCGGTGGCGCAGTGGTTAAGCCATCGGATTACAGGCTGGTAGGTACAGGGTTCGCATCCCGATACCGGCTCCAACCCAGAGCGAGTTCTTAAGAGCGCATTGGGTAGGTGTAAGGCCACTACACCCTCTTCTCTCTCACTAACCACTAACAAACTAACAACTAACCCACTGTCCTGGACAGGCAGCCCAGATAGCTGAGGTGTGTGCCCAGAACAGCGTGCTTGAACCTTAATTGGATATAAGCACGAAAATAAGTTGAAATCAATCAATCAACCAAGGTTAATGAAATTAAACAAGGTGAAAGATGCACAGCGTATTTCGTTAATCTTCAAAAAACAAAAAGCCAATAATAAATTTATGAATTCTTTAATAACTGAAGACGGAAATGTAATTGACACACAACACGAAATTTTAAATGAAACCACACATGTTTACAAAACATTATACACATCTGAAAAGACGGACGTTTCGGCACAAAATTATTTATTAAATAAAATGACAAAGACGTTAAAGGAGCTCAATCACGGATTTAGTGGTCCTTGTTTCTCTAAATATGCATTATAATGAAACGTACATTCATTTGGAATACTAAACCTAGTCATTGTATGATCAAACATATTTTAATTGAACTACGATCGAGGGAATTCCATGATACGCTTATTTTTTTAAAATATGGAACTCTTCTTGTGATGAGACATGAAAAATACAGAAAAACAGACTCGTAGTGATGAGGCTATATATACGACAACCGTATAATATATTTTTGGATTTTATATAAACGATCGCCGTGTATAGAGACATGGCAAATGAGGACCGACTGTATACATGGCAAATAATAAAATATATATTATTTCATGACGAAAATAACCGCGAATACGCTGAAATAAAATAATAAACGGTCGGAACATGAACTCGCCATTTATTATTATTATTATTATTATTAGGCGCGTGTGCAAATTATTTTGACTGGTTCGCAAAGTGGCAATCTAATTAAAATTAGCTCCACTATTACATGTGTATCTAACAGCAGCCCGTTGGAGCTCATGTCCAGTTGACCTTTCATTCGACCAGTCAAAACCTTACTTGCAAAATCATGCCAGTGATTTGAAAAGAATTTGAAAACATTCGGGATTATGCCGAGGGTATACGAAATGATTCGGGTGATCCGGAAACTAATTTCAATATAAAATTGTATATAAAATTCGTTTCAAGACGAAAACAAAACCGTGATGGTATAGCCATAAAATCTGTTTATACTAGTATACAATCTAGAGTTTATTACTGCACTTTCCCCCCTGTTTCACAAAAACATTACATAAATTTAGAGGGGGACCCGGGAGTGGTCTCAGCTTTACTAGTAGCCTATAAAAAAATGTATTTTGAGTTTTATTGCCCCTTTCAATTTTGAGCATTTGAAATGTGACTAAATACAGCAAAATAACCTTTTAGTCATATTTATTTACGGTAAAATTAACTCTCTTTTTTATAAAATTTACGTAAGCAGCCTCAAAATTGTAATCAGTGAAAAAGATTGAAGTTCAAGCCCTGTTGTTAGTTTGTGTACTGTCCGTAGTTAGTTTCTCTTTCAGTTAATCTACCTCAGCAGCTGATAATTTGTAATTGTTATTTTTATTTATTCATCATCATCATCATCATTATTACTATTATTATTATTATTATTATTTATTATAATTATTTTTTTGTTAGCACTGTAGGGACAATATGATGCTATTCATATATCTATGGAAAACGTACACAAAAGGGTCCGCTAAATTCATATACTCCCCCACCCCCTCCCCTGTTAAAAAAATGCACTGTTCGTACAGTACTTAGTATGTATTCCTCCTGTTCCAGATGATTCGGTAATATGGATCAATCAAATACATGTACTTATTTATCGCCTATATACAGTTTTGCTGTGAATATAGTCAGCCTTCGTTAGTGGAGGCTATAGACACGGCCTTCGTATATATAGTCACATCGTATATAAACACCGTCTAGTTCTGATTATTCTTTAAAAATGTAACAATTCATATCCCAAGTCAGCTGTTATGGCATATTTTGTATAATAATGAATTTGACAAGGTGGAAAATGACGGTGTTTGTGATCGAGATGTTAGAGTTTTTCGCGTATGACTAACGATAAATTTACCTATAGATAATAACTTATTTTCATTGGCTTTTTTTCTATTTACCTAACGTCGCAGAGGACGGTCAGGCTTTCTTGTCACACGAGCTTGGTAAATCGTTTTGACACTGCGGTTATTCGGGGAATGCCCGTCACGTGACTCGAAATAATTCGTCACACCTCTGCTCTCCAAATAGCCGTTATTTTTCTCAGAATTATGGACCGTACCCATAATTCAATTTAAAAAAAAAAAAATATATCAATAATAAGTGTGGTATGGTGGTTATGTAGATGGTTCAATAAAGTACTTTTACGTACAAATCAAATGTATATATTGTCATATAATACCTTGTTGGGTCAATAATTAGGTCAACCATATGTGAGAGAGTTGCGTTTAAGTGATGAAGACAGAGACGCATGTGAAGGGGAAATAACTCTTGACGAAGTTTCATCTGCTATTAAATGTTTTGCCAATGATAAATCACCGGGCTGTGATGGCTCGACTGCCGAATTCTACCGGAATGTTTTCGGCTTAATTGGTAGCGATCTGTTAGAAGTAATTAACGATGCTTTTAATAAAGAAAAATTAACTTTTACCATGCGCCGTGGTGTAATTGTATTAATTTGGAAAGTAAATGAAAAACAACTTCTCAAAAACTGGCCACCCATATCTTTATTAAATTGTGATTATAAAATTTCACTAAAGTTTTGGCGAGTAGAATTAGAGAATTTTTACCAAAAATCATCCATCCAAATCGGAAATGTTCAGTTAAAGGCAGATCACTTCATGACGGAGCGTCGTTGATAAGGGACTTAATAGAATAACTTAATCGTAATAATTTACTTAGGTTAATACTTTCTCTAGATCAAACAAAAGCTTATGATAGTGCAGAATGGGACTTTCTGTTCAAAGTCTTAAATTTTTTTTAAATTTTGGGCCACATTTTATTAAAATGATAAAGACATGTTACACTGATGTTCAATCAGCTGTTACGGTTAATGGGTATGTATCAAACTATTTTAATCTTTCTCGGGGTATTAGGCAAGGGTGCCCGATCAGCACTTTTCTATATATTTTGGTAGCGGAAACTTTGGCGGAAGCTGTTCGGGAGGATTCCAAAATTAATGGGATAACTTTACCAGATGGCTTCGTTAGTAAGTGGGTAGGGTACGGTAACGCAACTCTATCAGACCTAGACTCAGTAAAACACCTTTTCAAAATTCTACACATTTATGAACGCGCAAGTAAATCTTCAGAAAACCAACGGTTTTCTAATGGGGAAAGTTAGGTATGAGAAAGATACTCCTCTTGATATAAGATGGAATAATGAAAAAATTAAAATGTTACGATTTTATTTTGGTAACATTAACGTTACCCAAAATTCAAAAAAATTCAAACAATTCTAAATATATGGAGTAACAGAAAATTAACATTGCATGGTAAAGTAGTCGCTGTAAATTCACTCGCCACTAATGGCTTGTGGTATTTATCAAACGTTTTGGAACTTCCGGGAAAATATGCTAAACAAATTGACACAATGATTTTTGATTTTATTTGTAGTTATAGAAAACATTTTATATCAAAAGAGCAAATTCAACTACCTAAGGAGTTAGGTGGTTTGGGGGTTGTAAATATTCGGCTAAAAATAAAAGCACAAAGAATTAAATTTGTAAAAATGTAAGTAGACTTTTGAGTTTAGAAGGGGAGGGAAATTGGAAATCCTTAGCAGATTATTTTTAGGCCAATACAAAAACTTAAATGTTGAAAGACTCATTTTAAAATGTAAAATAATAAACAAAAAAGGAAATTTTAACATTATCTGGTTACCATATTATAACATCATGTACAAATGTGAAATACAAGCTCAAATGCACTTTTAAAAAAGTCGTGTGTGTTCGCTATGAACGGAGATCGTCAAACGTATACGCTTGATTCGTCGTCTATGCCGCCATAGCTCGGTAAAGCACAAACGACAGCCTGTTATCAGTTTCAGTTAACACGTGCGTTTGCCGATTTCAAATTGTAGGAGTAGTAGGGGGGCCTGCACCATACAGGCCCCCCTACTACTTGTAGGGTTCCTCTCAAAAAAATTAAAAGAGAAATCTTGTGCTGTACGAGAGTCTTTAGTTAAACCGGTTTGATCTTGACAACGTATTATCGACAGTCGTACCTTCCTATTTCAGAATTGATATTTTATAAAGTGTTAGTAGAACTTTCAAAGTTTAGTTTGTATACTAGTAACACATTAATCATGTATATATTTTTAAAATAAAATATACTAAAGTAGACAATGAACGTTTTTACTTCTTAATTTTACGTGTTAAAATCGACAAATTCAAATAAATATCATTTCGTTTGAAAAGGGTAAAGTTGGGGGGGGGGGAGGGTTAACGACATCAAAGATAAAACATTTTGATTTAATAATCATCCGACCCCATACAACCGTAAATAAAATGTGTTGAGTGCGTTCTTAAATAAAACATATCCTATCCTTCCTTCCATCTGCTATTGGATGTCTAACATTTGGTAATTTTGACATATAATCTTAGAGAGGAATCGGGTGCATGTGCAAGGGTATTTGAGGTCGAAACCCTTACTTGCCCAAGCTTAAAAAAATTTGAAATGTATTTTTGGGGGGAGCATGGTCCCAAATAAACTTCGCTCAACACAGTCTATAACCCCAACCCCGCTGAAATCCCTGCACACGCGCCTTGGAAACCCGCTACATTTTCTTTTTAGCAAGGGGTCGTTTATATGTACCATCCCACAGACAGGATAGCACATACCATGGTCTTTTATATACCCGCCGATGGGGATCGATCCTAGACTGACCGCGCATTTAAAAAAAAAAACCTTTTTAGGTCTAAGTAATGAATAAAAATAACATATAGTCGAAAAATGTTACGTAAATCGAACACAGTACCCTCTTCCTCTACCCCTAGAGCGTTACGCAATTAGTAACACCCCCTTACATGCGCGTATGTCAACAGCTGGCCACTGTCAAAATTTCAAGGCAAATCCCCCCCCCCCCCCCCCCCCCCCCCGACCCCTGGAAAGGCGTTGTACCGTACCTCTATGGATATAAATATGTTTTGGAGATATGAGACGACCCCTCAATCAAGACAGTTAAATTTGTTCAAAAATTGCGAGATGTCACGTGCTCTCTTGTTGAGGGAATCTATACTTGTGATAAGCCAATGAAAACCGAGCCCATCCAAAGATTCCCACTTTCAAAATACTGGCTTTTTTTTTGACCTGGATAAGCCAGCGTAGTGAAACCAATGCGGAGTGCGGCGTCATATATGTTCTATATGCTTAAATAATAAAAATATTCCGGATAATGCCGCTTTAATGGTCAAATATGCACAAAACCTAGAAAAATAGGCCAGGCCCGCAAACCAGGTTAGAATCTTGTAAATAATTTTTAATCAACATACACTAAATATATTAAAAGAAAACAAAAACACAAGCATACACTAAATAATTTATTATAATACAAGCACAAACACTTCTATGCACATCCATATTTTAACATTCAACGAGAACCTGGTTAATTGTATATTGGTAGGCTTTTGACGAATAAACCCGGCGTGTCCGGTGTTGTCTGAAAAAATAAAAATAATAAATAAAAAAAATAGACAGACATTTGGACATTAATACGCTCTCATTACAGCCAGAGACCTAGCTATGTAATTTTTTGGCAATCGCCGACCACCAAATAATAGTTAAAGATTTCCGCTCTAATACCACAACAATCCTATGTTTGACGTCAAATACATTTACATCGACCATTTTCCAGTTCCTTGATTAAATAAAAAATTCATATATTAATCATTAATACACACACTCCAGAAAGAAACCCGACAGCACCCACATTCAGCTAAGCTTCGGCAAACTCCTATATCGTGACGTTGCGTCAAATGATCGCCCACTCAGCCATTCCGTCTTCCAGGGGCCGTCTCATACAATAATGAAAAAATGTAGCGGGTTTCCTCTCTAACACAATTATAATTACCAAATATTTGACATCCAATAGCTGATGTGAATCAATGGATCAATGTGCTCTAGTGGTGTCGTTACTTTTCGGGCACTTTTCGTATTATTGTATGAGACGGCCCCTAGAAAACGGAATGGCTGAGTGGGCGATCATGTGACGCAACGTCACGATATAGGTCAGCAACTTAGAATTCTCCAAAATAGTACATGGGCTGTGTTTGATATGTAGTAGTAATCTCCAAAATAGTACACTGGCTGTGTTTGATATGTAGTGGTAATCTCCAAAATAGTGCACGGGCTGTGTTTGATATGTAGTAGTAATCTCCAAAATAGTACACTGGCTGTGTTTGATATGTAGTAGTAATCTCCAAAATAGTACACGGGCTGTGTTTGATATGTAGTAGTAATCTCCAAAATAGTACACGGGCTGTGTTTGATATGTAGTAGTAATCTTCAAACTAGTACACGGACTGGGACAGTCCTTGATGTGAAGTAGTAATCTCTAAACTAGTACATGGGCTGTGTTTGATATGTAGTAGTAATCTCCAAACTTATACACGGGCTGTGTTTGATATGAAGTAGTAATCTCCAAATTAGTACACGAACTGAGACTGTCTTTGATATGTAATAGTAGTCTCCTTTAGAGTATACGGGCTGGGACAGTCTTTGATATGTAATAGTAGTCTTCAAAATAGTACACGGACTGGGACTGTCTTTGACATTTAACAATAGTCTCCAAAATAGTACACAGGTTGGGACTGTCTTTAATATGTAATATTAGTCTCCAAACTAGTACACGGGCTGTGACTCTTTGGTATGTAACAGTAGTCTTGAAACTAGTACACGGACTGGGACTCACTTTGACATGTAATAGTAGTCTCCAAAATAGTACACAGACTGGGACTGTCTTTGATATGTAATAGTAATCTCGAAAATAGCACAGGGACTGGGGCTGTCTTTGATATATAATAGTAGTTTCCAAAATAGTACACGGGCTGGTACTGTCTTTGACATGTAATAGTAGTTTCCAAAATAGTACACGGGCTGGTACTGTCTTTGATATGTAATAGTAGTCTCCAAAATAGTACACGGGCTGGTACTGTCTTTGACATGTAATAGTAGTCTCCAAAATAGTACACAGGCTGGTACTGTCTTTGATATGTAATAGTAGTCTCCAAAATAGTACACGGGCTGGCACTGTCTTTGACATGTAATAGTAGTCTCCAAAATAGTACACAGGCTGGTACTGTCTTTGATATGTAATAGTAGTCTCCAAAATAGTACACGGGCTGGCACTGTCTTTGACATGTAATAGTAGTCTCCAAAATAGTACACAGGCTGGTACTGTCTTTGATATGTAATAGTAGTCTCCAAAATAGTACACGGGCTGGCACTGTCTTTGACATGTAATAGTAGTCTCCAAAATAGTACACAGGCTGGTACTGTCTTTGATATGTAATAGTAGTCTCCAAAATAGTACACAGGCTGGGACCTTTTGACATGTAATACTAGTCTTCAAAATAGTACATGGGCTGGGGCTGTCTTTGATATGTAATAGTAGTCTCCAAAATAGTACACAGGCTGGTACTGTCTTTGATATGTAATAGTAGTCTCCAAAATAGTACACGGGCTGGTACTGTCTTTGACATGTAATAGTAGTCTCCAAAATAGTACACAGGCTGGTACTGTCTTTGATATGTAATAGTAGTCTCCAAAATAGTACACGGGCTGGTACTGTCTTTGACATGTAATAGTAGTCTCCAAAATAGTACACAGGCTGGTACTGTCTTTGATATGTAATAGTAGTCTCCAAAATAGTACACGGGCTGGCACTGTCTTTGACATGTAATAGTAGTCTCCAAAATAGTACACAGGCTGGTACTGTCTTTGATATGTAATAGTAGTCTCCAAAATAGTACACAGGCTGGGACCTTTTGACATGTAATACTAGTCTTCAAAATAGTACATGGGCTGGGGCTGTCTTTGATATGTAATAGTAGTCTCCAAAATAGTACACAGGCTGGTACTGTCTTTGATATGTAATAGTAGTCTCCAAAATAGAATGTGGGCTTGGACTGTCATTGTCAGTCTTCTCGTAAGCTCGAGTAGTTTTGAAAAGAAATATTGGATAATCACTGAATCAGGCTGGCTGGGGTTAAAGCAGCTTCTACTCAACAACCAGGGGTAATCACACTGTTGGCATATTGATAGGTGTCCCACACTCGATGGTTCACGTAAGACCTTCCAGACATATTCCTTGATTATTAATTAATAAAAAAACAAACAAACCCCCCCCCCCCCCCCCCCCACACCCCAATACCTTCTTACTATACAATGGAATAATAATTTAAAAAATAACAGGATAAAGAGAGCCTTTACAGTCGTAACAGGTCAAAATTTGAAGTCGTAGCTTGTTTCATTTATCCATTTACTGGTTCTATTTCAGTACTTCTGTTCATACTAAAACTTGGCAGAAAAGAAAACGTTCATTCCAGGTTGGTTTCAGAGAGGCTGATAAACAAACAAGATGTTGTGAATCAGATCAAAACGTCGAAGGTACTCTGTCTTAAAAGAAACAAAAATGGCTGGCAGTGATCATAGATGTGTGGAACGTGGGTTCTCTTCAAAACATTGTCAAAACATCCCTCATCTGGAAGAACAAACGTCAACATCTTCTTGGGAGAAGCCTTTCCAATGTGGGATGTGCTTAAAGTGTTTCTCTTACAAGTGTCGAATTAAGCAGCATATGAGGATCCACACTGGTGAACGACCATATCAGTGTGAGGTGTGCAGAAAGTGTTTTCCTGAGAAAAGATACTTGAAAAAGCATATGTTAATTCACAATGGAGTTAAGAATTTCAAATGTAACGTGTGTGCAAAATCATTCCTATATAGTTCCCTCTTGAAAGTACATACTTGTGTTATGCCTTTGAAGTGTGAGGTGTGTGCAAAGCGTTTTTCACAAACACAATCCTTAAAAAGCCACATGTTGCATCACACTTGTGTTAGGCCATTCAAATGTGAGGTATGTGCAAAATGTTTCACACAAAATATCGACTTGAAACGACACATGTTGGTTCACACTGGTGTTAAGAATTTCAAATGTGAGGTATGTGCAAACCGTTTCTCACAAAATATCGGCTTGAAACGACACATGTTGGTTCACACTGGTGTTAAGAATTTCAAATGTAAGATATGTGCAAAATGTTTCTCACTAAATGCAACCTTGAAACAACATATGTTAGTTCACACAGGTGTTAGGAATTTCAAATGTGAGGTATGTGTAAAATGTTTCTCACAAAATACCCAGTTGAAACAACATATGTTGGTTCACACTGGTGTTAAGAATTTCAAATGTGAGGTATGTGCAAAATGTTTCTCAAGAAATAGCAAATTGAAAGAACATATGGACATTCACAATGGTGTTAAGAATGTCAAATGTGAGTTCTGTGCAAAATGTTTCTCACTAAATACAAACAGGAAGCAACATATGTTAGTTCACGCGGGTGTTAGGAATTTCAAATGTGAGGTATGTGCAAAATGTTTCTCACGAAATACCAACTTGATACGACACATGTTGGTTCACACTGGTATTAAGAATTTCAAATGTGAGGTATGTGCAAAATGTTTCTCAAGCAATGACAAATTGAAAGAACATGGACATTCACAATGGTGTTAAGAATTTCAAATGTGAGTTATGTGCAAAATGTTTCTCACTAAATACAAACAGGAAGCAACATATGTTAGTTCACGCGGGTGTTAGGAATTTCAAATGTGAGGTATGTGCAAAATGTTTCTCACAAAATACCCACTTGAAACAACATATGTTGGTTCACACTGGTGTTAAGAATTTCAAATGTGAGGTATGTGCAAAATGTTTCTCACAAAATGCCAGCTTGAAATAACATATGTTTGTTCACACTGGTGTTAAGAATTTCAAATGTGAGGTATGTGCAAAATACTTCTCAAGGAATACCAACTTGAAACAACATATGAAGATTCACACTGGTGATAAGAATTTGAAATATTTTGGTTGACACTATTGTCACGAGTTAAATGTGATGTATGTGCTAAATGTTTCTCATACAATATGACTTTAAAGTTAAATATGTGTGCTAATGGTTTCTAATACAATAGCAGCTTGGATCTTCATATGTTTGTTCACACAGGTAATAAGCAGTTTTAGTGCGATTTGTCCACAAAATGTTTCTCTCATGGAAATCAGCTGATATATATATATATATATATATATATATATATATATTGTGTTTTTGTACAATGTGTGGAAGTGGTGCATGGGATGGATGGTGTGTGTGTGTGTGGGGGGGGGGGGGGGGGGTATAGTGTAATATACTGACTTAAAACCACTAAAATACACCTGGTTTCATTGGAACATTATTTTACTACCTTTCATGGTATTGTGGTGATCATGGGATGTGGATCAGCATTTCTCTTGACACAAGCCTTACAAATAAAATTTATCTTCTAAACTGTGCCAAACGTTCTGTTACAGGATCATTTGAAATATCTCTTGATGCTGAAAATTGAGTCGTCAATGTGGCAGTATGTATATATATATATATATATATATATATATATATATATATATATATATATATATATATATATATATATATATATATATGTTGAGGCATTAAAAAGCAATTTAGATATTGAAACGTGTACCCAAAAATATTTAGTCACAGTACCAGCTAATTGTTATTTGATATTGATAACATTTTCAAATGTGACGTGTCTTCAAGAGGTTTATGACAAAATGCTAACTTAAACTCAGTTTTTGGTGGTTATAAGACTGTCTATAAAATTTCATAGATATGGTGCGAGCTAAAACATAGTTTATGCTGTCTATAACAGTGTTAGATTTTAAAGTGTGATGTGTCTGCAAATAATTGTAGTCACAGTGCAAGTTTAGACATTGTCCTAGTTTATGCTGTTCATAAATATTTCAAGTGTGATGTATCTACCCAATGATTGTAGACACAGTACAACTAGTTTATGCTGGTTATATGATTTTCAAGTGTGATGTGTCTGCTAAATGATTTTAGACACAGAATACAAGTGTATGATTTTAGACTCCAGTATAACTGTAGACATAATACTAGTTTATGATTTTAGACACAGTATAACTGTAGACATGATACTAGCTTATGATTTTAGACACAATATAACTGTAGACATGATACTAGTTTATGATTTTAGACACAGTATAACTGTAGACATGATACTAGCTTATGATTTTAGACACAATATAACTGTAGACATGATACTAGTTTAAGATTTTAGACACAGTATAACTGTAGACATAATACTAGTTTATGATGTTAGACCCAGTATAACTGTAGACATAATACTAGTTTATGATGTTAGACACAGTATAACTGTAGACATAATACTAGTTTATGATGTTAGACACAGTATAACTGTAGACATAATACTAGTTTATGATGTTAGACACAGTATAACTGTAGACATGATATAGTTTATGATGTTAGACCCAGTATAACTGTAGACAAAATACTAGTTTATGATGTTAGACCCAGTATAACTGTAGACAAAATACTAGTTTATGCTGGTTATAAGAGTTTCAAGTGTGATGTGTCTACCACAGGTTTCACACACAGTGGCTGATTAAACTATGTTATTGCCATTTTATGCTGTTAATAAGATTAACAAGTGTGAGGTGTCTACCAGATAAAACTTTTTTAATGTCATGTGTTGATGTTAATAAGATTAACAAATATGAGGTGTCGATGTGTGCACAAACTATTTTAGTATGTGTCAAGCATATTTTCTTTTGATAGCGTGAGTTTATATTCTCATCATAAAAACATTTTTCTTTACGCTCTGTATGTATCTAAATTATATATCAATAAACAACTGCTTCAAATGTTTTTACTTTTTGTGTTTTTATTTTGAGACCAACTTGAAGTTTGAGAAATTTAAATAAATGTTTCTTGTGAAATAATAATAAACATTCCGTGTCATGGAAATGGTCTTGGTGATATTATTAGCTTCGAAGCTATGACGTTCGTCAGTGGAGTTTTTCTAATACCTATTTGTGCGTCATCTGTCTATCCATCCACCATCTTCCTTTGAAGTATAGGATTTTTTCAAAACTTGATTAACTCCCCTTTCCGCCAGCTGGCGCTCTTTGTTTGCAGCTATTTCCGGCAAGTATTTTTGAGACATAAACAATGGCACTCTGTGTGAACACACTGTTTTGCGATTAGCGGGTAATAATACAAGTATTTTTGAGACATAAACAATGGCACTCTGTGTGAACACACTGTTTTGAGACATAAACAATGGCACTCTGTGTGAACACACTGTTTTGCGATTAGCGGGTAATAATACAAGTATTTTTGAGACACAAACAATGGCACTCTGTGTGAACACACTGTTTTGCGATTAGCGGGTAATAATACAAGTATGTTTGAGACAATCAATGACATTATACGTGAACACACTGTTTTGCGATTAGCGGGTCATAATACAAGTATGTTTGAGACACAAACAATGGCACTCTGTGTGAACACACTGTTTTGAGACACAAACAATAATACAAGGCACTCAATAACACACTGTGAACACACTGTTTGTTTTGCGATTAGCGGGTAATATACAAGTATGTTTGAGACACAAACAAACACACTGGCACTCTATGTGAGACACAAACAATGGCAACACACTGTTTTGCGATTAGCGGGTAATAATACAAGTATGTTTGAGACACAAACAATGGCACTCTATGTGAACACACTGTTTTGCGATTAGCGGGTAATAATACAAGTATGTTTGAGACACAAACAATGGCACTCTGTGTGAACACACTGTTTTGAGACATAAACAATGGCACTCTATGTGAACACACTGTTTTGCGATTAGCGGGTAATAATACAAGTATGTTTGAGACACAAACAATGGCACTCTGTGTGAACACACTGTTTTGCGATTAGCGGGTGTGAACACACTGTTTTGCGATTAGCGGGTAATAATACAAGTATGTTTGAGACATAGACAATGGCACTCTATGTGAACACACTGTTTTGAGAAATAAACAATGGCATTCTGTGTGAACACACTGTTTTGCGATTAGCGGGTAATAATACAAGTATGTTTGAGACACAAACAATGGCACTATATGTGAACACACTGTTTTGCGATTAGCGGGTAATAATACAAGTATGTTTGAGACACAAACAATGGCACTCTGTGTGAACACACTGTTTTGCGATTAGCGGGTAATAATACAAGTATGTTTGAGACATAAACAATGGCACGTTGTGTGAACACACTGCTTTGCGATTAGCGGGTAATAATACAAGTATTTTGAGACATAAACAATAGCACTCTGTGTGAACACACTGTTTTGAGACACAAACATTGGCACTCTATGTGAACACACTGTTTTGAGACACCAACAATGGCATTCTATGTGAACACACTGTTTTGAGACAGAAACAATGGCACTCTATGTGAACACACTGTTTTGAGACACAAACAATGGCACTCTATGTGAACACACTGTTTTGAGACACAAACAATGGCACTCTATGTGAACACACTGTTTTGAAACACAAACAATGGCACTCTATGTGAACACACTGTTTTGAGACAAACATTGGCACTCTTTGTGAACACACTGTTTTGCGATTAGCGGGTAATAACAATAAAAGCGGGCGGGACGTAGCCCAGTGGTAAAGTGCTCGCCTGATCCGTGGTCGACCTGTTAGGTCTAAGCTTATCTCAATTTCTCAGTCGTAGAAACCCAGACTTAATTAGTACCTGTACATCAGTAATGTTCGAGCTACTAGATAAACAACAAATTCACATATTATTAACATTTAGTTTTGTCCATTTCCGACCAGTAGTTTCAAGTGTGAGTAGGTAGGTAGGGAATATTATTTTTTTATTTATTATTATTATTCTCCCCCCCCCCCCCCCCCTCCCCCCAACCCACACACACATTGCCACATATTAATGTCGTATTTTTATTTTTAATATTTCGCCCAGATTCTTGCTATCATGTAATTTTAATAAGTGTATATTTCACACTAGGCCTAAATGCTCATGATTTACAAAAACCCACTCTAAAACAACATATTTAAATAAATAATAAAAAATAATAACATTGCTCTCTCTCTCTCTCTCTCTCTCTCTCTCTCTCTCTCTCTGTCTCTCTCTCTCTCTCTCTCTCTCTCTCTCTCTCTCTCTCTCTCTCTCTCTCTCTCTCTCTCTCTCTCTCTCTCTCTCTCTCTCAATTTCCGACCAGTTTCAAATGTGAGTAGGTAGGTAGGGAATATTATTATTTTTATTATTTATATTTTTTATTTATATTATTTATTTATTTATTTATTTATTTATTCTTTCTTTCTCCCACATTGCCACATGATACACTTCATTCTGTGACATATTAATGTATTTTTATTTTTAATATTTCGCCCAGATTCTTGCTATCATGTAATTTTAATAAGTGTATATTTCACAACAGGCCTAAATGCTCATGATTTACAAAAAACTCTCTCTCTCTCTCTCTCTCTCTCTCTCTCTCTCTCTCTCTCTCTCTCTCTCTCTCTCTCTCTCAAGTTTTACTGAGGGCTACTAGATTTTATAACCTGATAGCACTGAAGAAACCTACGGTCAAGGCCTGATTAATCCTTTCAACAATGTTACAGTTTAATACATATTTGAAACTTGTGTTTCTTCCTTTAGTGTGTTTATTAGTGATTAATATATGAAATGTTTTTTTACAGGAAGCTCAAAAATGATTCATGTAAAGATATGTGACGTCAAATATAGGATTGTTGTTGTATTAGAGCCAAATCTTTCATTATTGTTCGGTAAGAAGAGATTGCGCAGTACTGGTATAGTTTCCTTTCTGCCGGTTAGAGGTGATAACTGCCCAAATGTCCCTCTAGCTATTTTACCGTCACACTACTCGGGCTAACATACAATTTAGGGTGTGGGTGCCGCCCCCTCCCCCTCCCCCTAGACCCGCCTCTGCACACACACACACACACACACACACACACACACACACACACACACACACACGCACATCCAAACACTACAAAACAACAAAAAACAAGAATAAAATAAACTAAAATTTTTAAAAAACCCACCCAAACCCCAAAAAAAAAGAAGAAAAAGAACAAGAAAAAAAAAAAAGGCAACCTCAAAACAAATAATCCCTCAGCCTACAACAAGAACATGAGAGAAGATAAGGGGAAAATTCCTTCCAACAGAGACATTTTATCGCAGTCCGCATATCTTCGTACTTGAATGGTCCGAACAACATGCTAGAATACCTTCCTCGTGACCGTTTCCCTTGTGGTCACCTTATTGTTGTTCCGTTAGTTTATTTTGTTTATTAGGAGCAATGTTCTATATTTTTCATTTACAAATTACAAACAATGCATAGCTCTATCTTCAGATTCACGTAAGTCACTATTTATGATTTACACATCGTCTATTTTTAGCCCACAAACATTCAGTTTATTCTCGACAAATTCAGTCACACGTGACAGTGTTATAATCTGACATTCGAAATAGAACACGGGTTCGGACTCACTGTTGTGACATCCCGGTTCGTTCTGTGAACTCTCTCGGTTGGGTTAGTTTTCCATTGCTATTTGTAATGCATTTTGCGGAATAGTTTTTAGTAAAATATTAATATTTATATAAATAATCGGACACTCCAAATAGAACACGGGTTCGGACTCTCATTCTTGTGTCCCATCCGGTTCGTTGTGTGAAATATGTAAGTTGGGTTATTTTTCCGTTTCTATTTATAATGCCTTCTGCGGAATACGCTTCACGTCAGTTACTACACATTGTTAAAAAGAACACAAGTAGTTTACTTCATTTTGTGTCTGTTTTTGTGTTTGTTTGTGGGTTTTTTTTTTTTTTTTTTTGTGGGTTTTTTTTTTTTTTTTTTTTTTTTTGGGGGGGGGGGGGGGGTGTTTCTATTTGTTTGGTTGGGTTTTTTTTTGGGGGGTGGGGGGTTGGAGGGGGAGGGGGT
>NC_054703.1:6439068-6441136 GCF_016097555.1 Gigantopelta aegis
CTATATATATAAATGTAAAACCAATTTTTCAAATGTAACCACTGTAAATGCTAATGTTTCTCTGATGGCACATCCCACCTACAGACGATTCGTCCACGTACTTTTTGTCGCCACGTACGTTTCCTCCACGTACGTTTTTTTCGCCACGTACGTTTCCTCCACGTACGTTTTTTTCGCCACGTACGTTTCCTATCAGGTACATTTTTTCCTCGTAGTTTTTTCCAAGAACTGAGTGTGCTTGATGTCTGAACAGAATTATGTCTGTGCTCAGCGGGGGGGGGGGGGGGGGGGGGGGGGGGGGTTTGCAATCTTATTCAAATAGGGTTTAGATTTATCAGTTCTAAAAACTTGTAAAGCTAATAATGGAAGAATTCTAAGTTTACTGTGCCAATTGTGAGATAAATCAGTAGTTAATATAGTCAGTGTATACGCGCCTGCTGATCCAGTAACAAGAGGTGGGGGGGGGGGGGGGGTTCGTCCGAACCCCTCTAACCTATGCCCCTGCTTTACCACTGAGCTATGCCCTGGTCAAGTCCCGCCCTAAACGGACTTTTGATTGTTCTCTCTATTTCATAACACAATTAACCACAGTCTGCATATCGTTGTATCTACATGTAAATAGTCCAAAGAACAGGTCAGAATTATAGCTTTTTTGTGATCGATTCATTTGAGATCCCTTTAAGATAACCATACCAGTTTATTAGAACAATTTTCTAGGATTTTATTATTATTATTATTATTATTATTATTATTATTATTATAAATTAATTATGTATAAACTACATATAATGCAGAAATATATCTAGAGGTTGACATAAATCAATTCGTCACTTGTACACATTACCTAGTCTTTGATATGTAATTGTAATCTCCAAAATAGTACACAGGCTGTGACTGTCTTTGATATGTAATAGTAGTCTCCATAATGGTACACGGGCTGCGAATCTTTGACATGTAATAGCAGTCTCCATAATGGTACACGGGCTGCGAATCTTTGACATGTAATAGCAGTCTCCATAATGGTACACGGGCTGCGAATCTTTGACATGTAATAGTAGTCTCCATAATGGTACACCGGCTGCGAATCTTTGACATGTAATAGTAGTCTCCATAATGGTACACGGGCTGCGAATCTTTGACATGTAATAGTAGTCTCCATAATGGTACACGGGCTGCGAATCTTTGACATGTAATAGTAGTCTCCATAATGGTACACACGACATGTAATAGCCATGGTACACGAATCTTTGACATGTAATAGTAGTCTCCATAATGGTACACGGGCTGCGAATCTTTGACATGTAATAGCAGTCTCCATAATGGTACACGACATGGCTGGCTGCGAATCTTTGACATGTAATAGCAGTCTCCATAATGGTACACGGGCTGCGAATCTTTGACATGTAATAGTAGTCTCCATAATGGTACACGGGCTGCGAATCTTTGACATGTAATAGTAGTCTCCATAATGGTACACGGGCTGCGAATCTTTGACATGTAATAGTAGTCTCCATAATGGTACACGGGCTGCGAATCTTTGACATGTAATAGCAGTCTCCATAATGGTACACGGGCTGCGAATCTTTGACATGTAATAGTAGTCTCCATAATGGTACACGGGCTGCGAATCTTTGACATGTAATAGTAGTCTCCATAATGGTACACGGGCTGCGAATCTTTGACATGTAATAGTAGTCTCCATAATGGTACACGGGCTGCGAATCTTTGACATGTAATAGTAGTCTCCATAATGGTACACGGGCTGCGAATCTTTGACATGTAATAGCAGTCTCCATAATGGTACACGGCTGCTCTTTGACGTAATAGTAGTCTTAATGACATGTCTTTGACATGTAATAGTAGTCTCCATAATGGTACACGGGCTGCGAATCTTTGACATGTAATAGCAGTCTCCATAATGGTACACGGGCTGAATCGAATCTTTGACATGTAATAGTAGTCTCCATAATGGTACACGGGCTGCGAATCTTTGACATGTAATAGTAGTCTCCATAATGGTACACGGGCTGCGAATCTTTGACATGTAATAGTAGTCTCCATAATGGTA